>NC_050453.1:40884528-41027028 GCF_903995425.1 Onychomys torridus
AAATTCTTAAAAACAAACAAACAAAAAATATCTCCCACCCACACCCACACTCAAAATCAATGGAAGTATTCAAAGGTAATATTGGGGAAATCCCGCATAAGTTGAAAGATGATAAAGACAGGTGACAGACGCTGCCACTGTAGAGAGGGTTAGCCACATCCCTCTGTCACCTCTCTCTACCATAGGCAGGCTCCTCACTGTGACCTTTAGAAGGCAGATACCTCCTGGTTGGAAAGGACCCAGGATGCTCTTCCTGCTTGCTGCCCACATCCCAGCCAGCCAGGCTTGTGATCTTCTACCCCACATAGGACCCTCCCTAAGCTCCTAGGAAGAGAAGCCCCACAGCACATTCACCTCAGAGCAGGGTCTTACTAGGGACCCCTCTCTGTTCAAAGCATCTGAAGTGAGGAATCTCCTCTGTGAGTTACTGATTCTCCTCTCTCAGCTCTCCCCCTTGCGGGGCCCAGAGTGACTAAAGGATATTTCACCTGAAATCTATTCCCATACTTCTCTATAGAGCCTGGAAAGAACCGGACAAGAAGAAAATAGACTATAAAACTTAAGAAGTCTCATTTCTAGGACCAGCAAGATGGCTCTCAGGGTAAAGGTGCTTGCCATTCAAGCCTGACAACTTGAGTTTAAACCTGTGGTAGTTTGAAAGAAAATGGCTCCCAAAGGAAGTGGCACTATTGGGAGGTGTGGTCTTGTTGGAGGAAGTGTGTCACTGTGGAGGTGAGCTTTGAGGTCTCTTTCTCAAGCTTCCCTCAGTGTGACAGTCAGTCAACTTCCTGTTGCCTGCAAGATGTACACTCTCAACTCCAGGACCACGTCTGCCTGCACGCCACCATGCTCCCCTTCAGATCATAATGGACTGAACCTCTAATGTAAGCGAGCCGCCCTCAACTCAGTGTTTTCTTTATAAGAGTTGCCGTGGTCATGGTGTCTCTTCACAGCAATAGAAACCCTAAGACAGAACCCAATGTGAAAAGAGAGGGCCAACTTCTCCAAAGTCTTGTGTGACCCCCCCACACATGCCATAACATATGCCCACACGCACAAAGGCATCATTCGTACACGCAATGATACTGATAAATGAACATTATTTTTTAAAGAAGAGGAAGAAGAAAATGTCTAATTTCTAACAGAAATTCTGGGGGTGGGGTGAAAGAAAACAGAGCAGAGGATATTAGCAATAAATAAATACAAATTAATTAATTAATAATATAGCAAAACGTACGACCCCAAAGTATCAAACTCCAAACTGACAAGGCCTATCAGATGCACTTACTGAATGTAGACATCCTACTCCAATTGCACATTTAGAAGCCTGGGATACAGAGACCCTGAAGGGTTAGAAGCCAGTAACGAAGTGGAGGGAGGGGAAACCAGACCACAAACAAGGCTGGGAGAGAGCATGACATAAGAACAATGACATCAGGAAGACAAGGCAGAGTAACATCCCAAACCTCCAGTGAAGATCCTAAACAAACCTAGCCGAGTAGGAAGTGGGCTTTTGTTTGTTTGTTATTTTTGTTAGAAAGTTCTTAAAGGGCTGAGGGTGTAACTGTACTAATAGTGTTTGCCTAGCACACATGTAGTCCTGGGTTAGATCACCTACACCACATGAACCTGGCATAAGGGTGCATGCCTCTGTCAGCATGGAGAGGTGGGGGCAGAAGAGCCAGAAACTCAAGGTCATCCTTGGCTACTCAGTAAGCTGGAACTCAGCCCCACACTACATGAGATCCTGTCTCCAAAAAACACCTCTCAAAAGCAATTCTCTCTCATGCATCCCTTCTCAGAAACTACACTGGAAACCATGGTCTGTTGAAATAAGGCAATGGAAGAAAAAGAGAATGAGATGGAATCAGAGATGAGAGAGATAAGAATTCTCAGGAACTCAGCAAAGGAAAGAGCAGGAAGCCTCACAGCTGGCCAAGAGACCAACCAACTCTGAATACAGGGTTAGAAGGCCCAAGATGGATGTCTGATTCAGAAAACACACAACAGATGGACTGGCAGCCATCGGGGCAGGCAGAGGGAGAGGCGCTGAGATTCTAAGGATATGGGAAAGAGCATATATAGAGGTGTTCATAGACAAACAAATGCACAACAAGAGAGGCAATCATTAGCTCCAGGAAAAGAGGAGAAAAATTCTATTAAGGGTGAGAATTAATGCATAACTAGAATGTATCACTTGGCTTAATAGTAAACAATATTTATGGAGCCATGGTTTCAGAAAATCACAGCATAAGAAAACAGGCCACCAGAGGCAGACAGCACCAGGAAACCAGACAGAGGCAGGCACATCCCGGATTGTGCTGTATTTAGTGCAATTTATTAGTTACTTGAGGACGCAAGTGTGTTTTGAGCAGCAACTAAACAAGAAGATTCCCACATCCAAAGGAAGGAGGAAGGGGGTTCTCCAATAAGCAAGGCAGAGTAGACCAGAACCAACTAGAACATACTTGGAATTGGCAGACATGTTGCCAGGCATCAGTTAAGAAATAGTTGGGGTAACCAAGCATGGTGGTGCACACCTTTAATCCCAGTTCTTGAGATGCCAAGGCAAGAATATCATGAGTTTAGAGCCAGCCTGGGCTACATAGCAAGTTCCAGCTCAGTCTCAGCTATGGAGGAATATCTTGTCTTCATAAAAATAAAAAAGAGGTACCAAATGTGGTAGTGTACACCTTTAGTCCTGGCACTCAGAGGCAGAGACAGACAGACAAACAGGCAGAAGAAAATAAGAGGTAGAGGAGGAAGGAGGAAGAGTTGGAGTCTGGGTTATCTGTGGCTGGTACAAAAAGACTAGCTTTCAGTGACTGTCCAATAGAGTTTGGAGTGTGTACCAAAGGCAGCTGGTAGGCAAGAAGGTGGCCACAGCCAAGATGGCATTACCTAAATCAAATTGGATCCCTATAAATCATTAAAATTAAAGCTTCATTATCTGAACATAGGTGGGGCAAGGACCTAGAAAAGAAAAACGGAACGTATGTGAGTGTAAAATTCTCTTTTCTTTCCCAGAAGAGGGATTCAATAACTGATGCTGAATGCTGATGGGTCAACAGAGCCACCCATTCTGTGAGATGAATGCACAGTGGAAGGCAGAGGAGATGGGTCGGTGGGTCAAGTGCTTGCTGTTCAAACATGAGACCTGAATTCATAACCCCAACACCCGCAGAAGAAGCCAGGCATGGTGGTTGGTGGATGTAAATCAGTTCTGAGGGACAGAGATAGGACAGAGAATCCTGGGAGCTCAAAGGAAAATGTAGCACAAACAGCAAGCTCCAGATTTGATGACAGGCCCTACTCAGAAACGTAAGGTGGAGACCATGGAGGAATATAACCCCATTGCCAACACAGACCCTCCCTCCACACCCCTCAGGCAAGGCAGGAGCTCACCAGCATGGTTGCAAGACAACCTGTATTCACAAGGACTATCTTGAATCCCAGCTGTATCATCCAACAAAAGATTCTGGGAAGTCATAAACTTACCTTGGTCTCCTCAGATGTTCCCACCTTTCAGGGTAATTTGAAAGATTGAATGAGTTGATGTGCAAAGGGCTCAGAACAATCCCTGGTATGGGTAAGTGTTAGATTCTCTCAGCAGACACTACATGACCCATTGACCCCAGGCACTGGATAAGCACTGGGGTTAAAAATGTCTAAGCAGGTCCTGTCCTTCTGGTGCTTAAGGGTTTAGAGAAAGGAGTAGAAGATGCATCAATTAATAAGTAGATGTTTATTAGATTCATTGAACTATACCAGCAGTAATGTACAGGTGGGAGGCTGCAAAATGGGAGGACCCATTTCCTTTCCTTTATTTCTTCCTTCTTTCCTTCCTTCCTTCCTCTCTCTCTTTCTTTCTTTTTCAGTGGCGGGTGTTCAAGAAAGGGATTCTCTGTGTAGACCAGGCTGACCTTGAACTCACAGAGTTCCACCTGCCTCTACCTCCTGAGTGCTAGGATTAAAGGAGTGTGCCACCTACACCCACTCAGAGGGGCCATTTCTTAGAAGAGGTATGTGTGGATCAACACACCCTGAGAAGGTCTGAGAACTTGGAAACATGTGAAGATCCACCTTCGTTTGGCATAGTGGCAGCACTCTGGAGAGGCTAAGGCTAGAAGTTCATGAGCTTCCTGCCATGGTAAATCCCAGGCCAGTGTGGATGCAGGAGGGGAATAAGGACATTCCTAAAGACACAATCCACACTGGCCTGGGATTTACCTCCAAGGGCACTTTCACATATGTGGCATACACACAGGTACACACACACACACACACACACACACACACACACACACACACGCACACATACACATAAATAAAAATAAGCCTTTTAAAATGTGCAGAAGAAATCATGAAATCCATGCTGAGGAAGAAATCGAAGCCAGAGCCTTAACTCCTGAGTATTGAATTCCCTGAAGACAGGGCCGTGATTTCATCTTATCCCTCCTGGTGATAGGTTCAGGGCCTGAGGAAGAGCAGGAGTATAAATGTGTCCATACAAATGGAGGAGTACAGAAAAACCATCTTATTAACAAAGAATTCACCATTGAGTTCCTTTAAATCAGGCATTCCTTACTCCATTAACTTAGGACTCAGTGCAAAGAGGATTGCATTCTACAAAGAACTGTTAAAATGAAGTTAGCTTAGTTCCTTTTCCTACGGCTGTGATATAATACCCTGACAAATTTGACGTAAGGGAGGAAAGGTGTCTTTTGGCTCACAGTCCATCCTGGTGGGGACCTCGAAATGGCAAGTGTGTGCCATGGCTGGTCACACTGCAGGGAGCAGGGAGCAATGAACGCTCATGCTCAGGTAGTTTCCTTTTTTTCATGCAGTTCATAGCCCAAGCCTAGGGAATGGCGCCACCGCCTTAGGGAGAGTCTTTCAACCTCAGTTAGCCTAAAAATAGTAATACCTCAGAGGCTGGCCAGAGGGTTAAAAATAATCCCTCACAGGTGTGCTTGGAAGCTTGCCTCCAGGTGATGTTAGTCTTGCCAAGGTGACCGTGTTAAGCAGCATAGAAGACCACTAATATACTTCGTCCTTTGGTAGGGACCCTGGCTCTGACCCTAGCATGATGGTTAAGGGGAACACTTCTTTCTGGTTCTCCTGTTTTCACGTTAAAGGACCACCCTAAAATTCTACCTGCAACCTTTCTCTCCTAATGTAGTCACGCCCTACATACACACACACACACACACACACACACACACACACACACACACACACGTATATGTGTATATGTATGTATATACGTATACATATACATATAAGTATATGTGCATGTATATATCTCCACTATTCCTATTGTCCTATAAGTTTAGTGGAACTTCAGGGGAAAGCTGCAAATTGAGCATCAAGTTCAACTCAGGAGAATCAGCAGATCCATGTGGCTTTACTATTTCGTTCCCAGCCAAGCCTTCCAAAACAGCTTTTATTAGCCATCAGTTGACATTTTCATCACTGCCTCTCTGATTCCGCTGCCGAAGGGTTAGAAGTCAGGCAGTGGGGGTGTTAGTCATGGGCTCCTTCAGACGCCAACTCTTATCAGCCTGAAACTTTTCTTAGCAGTAAAACAGACATGATAACAGTATCTGCCACCCAGGCCACAGAAGACAATGTGTGAGAGTCCCGCCCCCGTCTGCAGGTCCTCTTGACCTCCTTCTCTGACGTTCTCCTCTCTAAGCACATCTGCAGGAGGGCAGGCTCTGTGTCTAGCCTTGTGCATGAGCATTCCATAAAGGTTAAAGATGTGGAAAGGATGATTGTAGTAACTCTCAGCAGCTCGTTTATGTCTATAATTTTTTTACACAAAAATACAATAAATTGCACATGGGAAGGTAGATATTTAGTAAATTCTGATGTAAGTAAACACCAGTGAAATCAGCATAATCAAACGGTGGATACATACAGTAGCCCAAAGATATTCTCTCTCCCCTTCATCCCCACTCCCAGCCCTGCCTCTCCACATTAGTTTTTGAGGAAAGGGACCATTATCACCAAAGAGGGGAAAAATACTGATCTTGGCATAGAAGGATCAGGGCCAGGGCTCTGGTTAGATAGTAACATGTGACCTTGGACGGGCCATGTGACTTTTCTGTGTTTGAATTTTCCTTACAAGTAAAATAGAAAAGAGAGTCTAGACCCCCTCACACACTCATTTACAGTGAGAAGCTGCAGGAGATACAACACTAAGAAATATGTGGTGGTTGCCAGGCGGTGGTTGCCACTCGGGAGGCAGAGGCAGGTGGATCTCTGTGAGTTCGAGGCCAGCCTGGTCTACAGTGAGTTCCAGGACAGCCTCAAAAGCTACAGAGAAACCCTGTCTCAAAAAAAAAAAAACCAAAAAAACAAAAAATAAAAAAAATTTAAAAACAAGAAATATGTGGTGTGCGTATATGTGGAAGCAGCCAGGTGATGTTTAGCAATATTAACCTGTCTTCTTCTTGCTTAACATTTCATCTGTCTTCTTCCATGGGAGCAAATAGCTGAGGATGTGCCTTCTATGGTCAAGAACGTGCTATACAGAACAAGAAAACAGAAGCACTGTGCAGAGCTTCCTGCTTTGGGACGTCTCAGACTCCATGACTTCAGAGGGTTCCATTTTTCAGAATGGCAAACTGAGAATGGGCCTGGGGGGTAAAGGGGAAGTGAACCCTTCCAAGCAGGTTCTCTAACAGTTCACAACCTTCACCCCTTCACCCTCCTGCTCGTTCCTCTGGGATCTGAGCCTTTCAGTGCTTCTCCAGGGAGCTGAACTGGCCTTTCACCAGTCAGCTAGCCCCTTTCCTACACCCCTCACCTTCGGGTCTAAGGTTGGCTTGTGTTCCTTCTGATTAGTCATTTGCTGTTTCCCTCATCAGCTTTCTGTCTCCGTGTAGCATTGTGGTTGCAGATGTTATCCAGTTTCATTGAGTGTCTCAGTCGGGGGCTACTAGCACTGTGATGAAATATCATGACTAAAGCAGCTTGGGGAGGAAAGGGTTTGTTGGGCTCACACTTCCACATCGCTTTCATCATTAAAGGAAGTCAGGACAGGAACTCAAACAGGACAGGAACCTGGAGGCAGGAGCTGCTGCAGAAGCCATGGAGGGGAGCTACTTACTGGCTCATTTCCCACAGCTTGCTTAGTCTGGTTTCTTATTGAACTCAGGACCACCAGCCCCACAGTGGACTGAGCCCTCCCCCATCAATCACTAATTAAGGAAATGCCCTACGGCCTGATCTTGAGGTGGCATTTTCTCAATTGAGGCCTCTTCCTCTGTGGTGACTCTTAGCTGTGTCAAGCTGACATAAAACCAGCCAGCACATTGAGACTCTTAATCTGATGTTTCTTATTTTATTAGTTATCTGTAGGTTGTTTTAACAGAGAAAAGTGCAAGAAAGGTTTTGACTCTGTTTTCTTAAAAATGGGAACCAATGGTCTGGCAAGATAGTTTAGTGGGTAAAGGTGTTTGCTACCAAGCTTGATGACCTGAGTTTGATCCCTGAGACCTACAAGTTGGAAAGAGAGAAATCAGCTCTTGCGAGTTATCCTCTGACCTTCACACATGCACACTGACATGTAAATACCCACACACATACACATATATACACACACAAATAACAATTTTTATTAATGGAATCTAGTTCATTCTTTGCCTAACAAGTCTGTTAGTTGATTTTCTTTTACTTGGAGCAGTCTTAGATTCACAGTAAAGTTGGGCAGAAAGTATAGAGATTTCCAGTGTGTCCTCTGACCACACTGGTGCACACTCTTTGTAAGTAGCAGACCCCTGAGGAGTGGTACACCTGTTTCATCTGGTGGACCCACACTGGCTCGTCATGATCATCCATAGCCTGTAGTTTGCATCTGCTCACTCTTGATGATGAACATCCTGTGTGTTCACATCGTGTATAAAATGTGCAGCCACCAAAGCAGCACAGTGGATAGTTTCACAGCTCCATCCTATCCCTCCCCCCCAACCTCTGCAACCTCTGGAGACTACACCCCCACACACACACCCCTTAACCATTTCCATGTTTTGCCAATCCAGAAAATCACTGCTTAAGATGTTTACATTGTGATTATAGTTTACATGAGCAAAATGCTCACATCCAACATCACCTCCATGTTTATTGCTGCTCTATTTACAACAGCCAGGAAGTAGAACCAGCCAAGACCTCCATCAACAGACAAACGGATAAAGAAAATGCGGTGCATATATACAGTGGAATTATGCAGCCATGAAGAAAAAATGAAATCATGACATTTGCAGGAAAACAGTGCAACCAAAAAAAAAATCACTATGTGAGGTGAAATAAGCCAGACTTAGAAAGATAAATGTTTCGTGTTTTCTCTGATATATAGAACTTAGATTTAAAACTCTATATGCACATGTGTATGCATGTACATGTGTGTTTAAATATGTGGGATGGCTGAGAAACTAGAAGGGGTCATAAGAAGGAAGGAAAAGCTCATGAGGGAGGTGGGAATAGAGAAAGCAACAGAATATATGTGATGGGAAAGCAGCAGGGGGCTAACTGGGTTAGGGAGAGGACAAGCAACGGGAGGTGGGGGGGAACCTCAGGGGAGCTTGGGAGATGGATGAGGGAAATCAGAGTACAATGGCATGTATATATATAATGTACACATAAACATGAGTAATAGTTTGTAAAAGCTCAGACTTTCTGACAAATGCATTCACCCATGCAATCCTTGTGACTATTAACGTATGGAGAGTTCCTGTCACTCTGGCTGGCTGGTTCCTCGTGTCCCTTCTCGGCTTCCTGCTGCCAACACCCTTCACTTTGAATCATGCACCTACTTTTCTGACTATAACTAAGCAGAGAGCAGTTTCCCTGACCTAGAATCTGACCTCAGCAGAATCACAGAATGTGGCCTTGGGGCCTAACCCTTCTCTCCTGCAGAGTGCTTGTTATATTCACCTATGTTGAGCCCTCTGTCAGTACCACGTTCCTGTTTATTGCAGAGTGGTCTTCCACGCACGAATAGCTTGCACTTTGCTTATCATTGTCCTGCTTATTGTATTGCTTCAAGTTTTAACTGTGAATAAAGCTGTTGTAAGTATTTGCATATGCATCTTTTTTAACATTATTTTTTAGTGAGCTTGTAAATTAACAGGTTTCAGTATGACACTGCATTCATATAACCCTGTTCATATTTGCCTAACCCCCATTCTTTACTTCCTCCCCACAGACTGTAGTTCCCCTTCTGTTTTTATGTCCTGTGTATATGTTTATACTTACATCTCTTTATATTCTATATGTGAGAGAAAATATGAAATATTTGACTTCATCTCCCACATTGCCATCTACTGTCCCCCACCTTTTGAGCCTTTTCCTCTCCTTTTATAGTTGCTCTGTACTTTACGTTATGTGTGTATTTAAATCTAGACTCTGCATACCAGAGAAGTGGTATTTGTCATTTTGGACCTGGCTTGTTTCACTTGATATGGTGATCTTTCCAATTTCATCCATTTTCCTGAAAAAAATGGCATGATTCTATTCTCTTTTTTTAATGGCTAAATACGACTCCACTGTGTATACACACCACATTTTCTCTATCCATTCCTTTATTGATGTACATCCAGGCTGGTTCGATATCTCGGCTACTGTGAAGAGCACAGCAGTACACATTGCATCCCTGACTTCTGGTAGACACATATTTTCAGGGTAGCTGGGCCATAGTGTAAGTATGCATTTAGCTTTATGAGAAATGTCCAAGCCTCTTTCTGAAGTGCTTTGACCCATTTTACATTTACACCACCTCTGTCTAAGAATTTCAGGCAGTCCACACTCTTGCCAGCCCTTTGTGTGACTTAGTACATTTTCAGAGCAGTCTCACTGGGGACTTGGATGATTTTTCCAAATATCCTCTAGTCCCTGGGAGAGCTTCTTGGAGCTCCAGTGGGGCTGGTTCTCCTTCAGATTGTTGTTAGTACTTCACAAATACAGCTGTTTAGGGGTAGGAGAGAATCACCGTGGTTCCGGGCTGTTAATAAGGAGGGTTTGCAGGCTCACTGGGAATAGTAGCAGCAGCCCACTGGGAGAGTGCTCCCTGGCAAAAAAAGAAACATTTTGAAAACTTAGAAAAGAGGTCTGTGAAGCTATACATGAAAAAAAAATTACATAACCATTGACATCTGTGGAAATCTGGCTGTATCTCTGTGGCTTTAGTGCTATAGATAAAAATAATTTGGAGGAAGAAAGGGGATATTTTTCTAAAAAGTGCAGGGGCTTAACCAAAGAAGGAAAATGTACTTGGACCTTGCTCTATTTTGAATCAATGTCCTCAGAAGGGTGTAGTGTCAAAGGCTTGGTCCCTGCACGGTCCTTTTGGAGGCTTGGAGTCAGTAATAATGTGTTGCGAATGGACCCTGGCCTCTCAGTCTCTAGTCTTCATTTTCTGGCTTGTGATGCAAGTGGGTTTCTTCACCCTGCACTCCTGCCGTGATGAGCTGCCCTCAACCAGGGCCCAAAGAATGGAACCATCTGGTCTTGAACTGGACCATCTAGCCAAAATAAGCCTCTCTTTTTCATATATTAGTTGTTTTAAGTATTGCATTACAGCAGCAAAAGGCTTACCAATACAGGGACCCATGGAACAGCAAGGACACGGACTGTTTCCAATTCTGCCATCAATATTTACAAAACAAGCTCTTGGCAAACTCTTTGATCTATATCTCCCTGACAATTATGGACCAATTTTAAAATGTGGCTTATTGGCCATTTAGATAACATGACTTTATGAAGTATCTGTTCAAATCTTTCGATCAGGGTTGCAAGTTGCTTTTTGTTCGTTTTTCTGTTGAGTTATAAGAATTCTAGATACAAGTGTGCTCCCAGATGTTTGTGCTGCAAAAATCACTTCCTTGCCTGGCTCTCCTACCCATTTCAATGCTATCATGGAGTGAACAGGAGCTTTAAATTTTGATGTAGTGTAACAAGGATATAGTCTTTCCTCTTGCTTTTGTGTCCTACGACCCTTTGTCTATCTCCAAGCTGTGGAAGAACTCTTCCTGCATCCTTCTAAGGTAGGCTATATGGAAACTATTGCTTTTTAAACTGGGCGTTTGAATCCTAGAAGGGCCTAGAGGAGATGAGGTTGGCCAAACAGGCCCTTGACTTCCTCCTTCTCCCACCTCCTCTCCACTCCCTTTTTCTACCTGTGGTTCAGCTGAAGCTGCCCCTTCTGCGTTTTAGGCATTGAGGATGTAACTAAAATTTCACTCAACAGGACAATTTCCATCCCCCTCTTCGCTACTCCACTGAACTCCCCAGGACTGAGAAGAGGAGCTGTATTCAAGCTATCTGAGGGTTATTTAAGACGTCATTCTGAGCATCCGATCTGGGTCAGGCCCCGTGAAGGGAGACAGGCTTCCAGGGAGATGAGATCAGAGACCGTCACCTACAGCTCCATGGGCAGCAGGGATAAAACATCCCTTCTACTTACATAACCTTTCCTATTTATAATCCACTTTCATATAGTTCATCTTTAAAAAAAAAAAAAAAAAAAGAGCTTCTACGGTCAAAGGCCTTTCCCTACTCACAGATAAGCAAAAGTACCCCAAGAATTTCAAATGTAGAGCAATAGGAAGAAAGGGAGGTGACAGGGTGACAGGTCCCAGTTTCAACTAGAACAGAATTTTGCCCCCTCAAGTGATGACGGATGAGGCCCTAAAGTCTCCCCTTAGCCAAATCCCAACTGGAACCTAAAAGCTCACAGAACTTCATCTCTTCAGGGTGAGGATTTTTATCTCAGGTAAATAAATACCAGTCAGACAGTGTCCCGCTGCCACCGGGACGGCAGTGTGGCAGTTCAGTGGTGGCAAGGATAATACACGTAAGACTCAGAGTCATCGCCTGGTCAAAATCCACAGACGACGCCACCCCCTCCTCTGAGTGAGACAGGCCAGCGTGACCCCAGACAGGATGTGGTACTTCCCGTCTGTGGCAGTCGACAACTCCCACTTCCATCATTTACCCCACCCCCACCCCACCCCGCTCTTAGATCCTCCACCCACATTTTCACTATTTATCTCTTCAGCTGCGTCTGACCTAAGAAGATGTCACAATTCTGTTTCTTGTCTGGAAAATGACTATGTGGAGACATTCAATGGCTGAATAATAAGTTTTCTTTAGGTACACAGAAATTTACCACTATGCCCAGCACGTTATGTGTGGTCAAGGTTGTCTCTATTTTAAAAATAACTAGCAGTGTGCACTCCGGCTGCTGGTCTGTCTCACAGGCCTAACCCAAACTAAGTCATTTCTTTAGGAAAAGGGAGGTGATTTTCTCAAGCCAGACACAACTGTTGTTTGTTTGCTTGCTTCTGGTATTTCAAGCAAGGTCTCACTGTATAAGGCAGGATGGCCTGGAACTGTTACATAGCAGAGGCTGTCTTTGAACTCAAAACCCTTTCTCTTATCTCCCAAGACCTAGGGCTACAGGTGTCCTCTGCTGTGCCTAAATTGAAGACTAACAATTTTTGTTTGGTTGTTGTTGTTGGTTTTTTTTGGGTTTTTTTGTTTGTTTGTTTGTTTGTTTGTTTGTTTGTTTTGAGACAGCTCCATGTAGCTTTGGAGCCTGTCCTGGAACTCGCTCTGTAGACCAGGCTGGTCTCAGACTCACAGAGATCCACCTGCCTCTGCCTCCCATGTGCTGGGATTAAAGGCATGTGCCACCACCACCTGACAAAACCTAAATAGTTTTACAAGCCCCTTCCTCCCCTTCCCACCCATCGAGTTCCTGGAGCGGCCTTCCACTGACTGTATGCCTTGTCATGTCTGAACTGTGTGCAGCTCAGGGAACATGGATGGCAGCTAGGGGACTTCCTCCTGCCACCCAGGGCAGAACCTCACCCTTCATTCTTCTTGTCTCTCTATGATTGGCTGAAACCATGGGCCACAATCCATTTTTGTCCCCATAAGTTGTTTTTAAAATATTTTAGTCACAGTGGCAGGAGAAATCACCAATACCCCAGGCTTTACAGTCCCAAGTCCAAGGCGTTTTCCATTAGATCACAGACGCAACCTCAGGACATCTCCTCTGTCACCATCCTAGAATACTGGTGGTCACGGCAGCAATTCGCTCTTCTGCACAGAGACAGGCTTCCAAAAGGACTCAGGGATCTCTGGACTCAAGAGCCATGCTTTCTTTCCATCTCCTGACTGAGTACAGGGTAAACAGTTTCTACAGGGGTCAATTAATACCTGGAAGTTTCTCTCTGCTACTGCTACACTCTCTACAGCCCTGTGATGTGAGAGAGGACTCCTTGATCTCAGGAGGGTGTGAACGGTGACTTGGGAAGTCCACCCTTAAGAATCAAAGCACTAAGAATCCAGAGTCACGTAATGATATTAACCAATATCAGGGTCCCAGGGGCACCGCCGAGGGGTTCTAGGTTCTTGGGTGCAAGAACCAGGAACTGAGCAGAGATAGGTGGATAACGGCAGAGACGGAGACCGTTCATTAGAAAAATGTACATTTCTAAGAACGGAAGCAGGCCAAAGCAGAGACAAGAAAGTTGGTGGCTCACACAGCCCCTGCTGCACTAAGGGTGGGCTTTTATGTCACAGAGCTGAGTCATTTTAATAGCACAAGACTTTCCTGTGTGTGATCTTCGACATGTAGTTATAATAGAACTTCATGTGTCTGTCACACAGCTCATTAACCTCTTAGAGCTCCACCCAGGGGTGTGCGTTTTAATGTTAAGATGAGGCAAGCCACCTTGGAGGGACACCCTGGAGGGCCTCTGTTCCGTTCCTGTGCCGGTTCTCCAGAGCTTTGGGCCCAGGGATTTCTAGACTTCCTCTTTGCCACCTATTTTTTGTTTGTTTGTTTGTTTAACAATGATTTGTAAGGCTTTGTGCAAGGTCCTCTGGACTTCACTTTCTACCCTCCTCTCCTTGGCGAAGACAAAGACCAAGTCCCTGTTTACTGGCAGAGTTACCTCTTGAACATCTGGCGGACCGATGGACCCTAAGAAGATAGGATGCACTTTCTCTTGGGCAGTGCAATCCTGCAGCCGCTACACCTGCGTCTGAGTACCACAGTGCACAAAATCAAGTGAATCTTCGTATCCCTTGGTTCATGTACTACTCTCCGTACTGATCCACACTTGAGTCTTCGTTATTTCTTCTTTCTCTCGACCACCTGTTTGAACAACGTGGTAAGGAGGCTTGAACATCTCCCCAAGAGTTAGAACATGGAGAGTGTTGGCTTTAATGAGGCGGTGCAATGTTATTCATTAAGCAGCGCTGTTACTGTGCGAAAAAAGCCACGTGGCATGACAAAACCCATGTGGGAGAAAGGAGGGACAGAAGAGAATGTGACCAGGCCTGTGGAAGACATGTGCAGAGAGAGAAGGTGGTGGGGGGCGGAGCCTGTGTCCCACTTCTTATGGATTCCCCTGCACACGCACATATGGGTTTATAGACCTGCACCATGCCATGCATGGGCATAGATTGCATGATCATGCTGTGAATAAATTACACAATCACTCAGTGCATGGATTACGTAGGACATAAGGCCTCTTGCTTGGCTACTGAACTGTGCATGTAGCTGGGGGAGTGGCCAGGAATTCCAACAGAGAGGAATTAGAGAAATGTCCCTGTGCTCCTTGCCTGCCCTCCCCGGCCTCCCACTACCCAGACCAAACCCATCCCCTGCCATTTTCTTGCTCTCTTTTTGCACATAGATCAAGACCTTAAAATATATTGTTGCTGGACATGGTAGCCTTTAATCTCAGCATCCCAGAGGCAGAGGCAGGTGGATCTCTATAGGCACAGTCTACATACTGAGCTCCAGGGTACATCAGGAAACCTGGTCTCAAAGCAAACAAATCAAATACATATGTATATATGTAGAGTTCCGTTGTTTAAATTTTTAAAGAAAAATTCTTTCTTTTTCATATGTTACCTTCCTAAGTTTCCTCTAGAGATACCTAGAGCATCACTGGCATCCATTTTTACAGTGACATGATGATATTCCTGTCAAGGTTTTAATTGTCCTTACAAGGGCTCTGTGGTGTGAAATGTCCAGTCTTTTGTTATTACCAACAGTGCCGCCGGTGTTTGGTGGCAAGCATGTACTAGACTAGCTCTGAGATTACCAGGTCCACCTAACAAATGAAGAAATGGAGTTTTAGAAAGTTTTCAAGCCCGGGCAGTGGTGGTGCATGCCTTTAAATCCCAGCACTCGGGAGGCAGAGGCAGGTGGATCTTTGTGAGTTCGAGGCCAGCCTGGTCTACAGAGCAAGATCCAGGAAAGGCACAAAGCTACGGAGAGAAACCCTGTCTTGAAAAAACCAAATTAATTAATTAAAAAATAAATAAAAATAAAAAGAAGAACCAAAGTTTTCCCTGTGAGCAACACGGGAAAACAGTAGTGCATCCTCACCTGTGTCCACTCCAGAAAGTTTTCAATAACACACAGCAAGTAAGCAGCCAGAATCCAGATTTCCATTCAGGACTGCTATTGGAGAATAGAGGTGAGGAAAAGCGGAGGGCGGGGCTTAGGGGCAATCAGAATAATAAGGAGACCTTCATTCCTCCCAGCCTCATCTTGAAATAAGAATTCTTATATGCTGGCAACATTGAGCACTTTGTATGTCTGCTTAATGTGCCTTGGTCTCTACGGGTTTGCAAACCCTGCTTTGGTCCTGATGGAGAGTCACATGGTCCTTTAATCTGCAGGACTGAGCCCTTCACTACAAAGCAGCTCCTCCTGGGCTTCAGGAGCAGTCTGCTCCCAGGGTATTGCCTCCTCCCTCAGATCAGATGAGAGGCTCCCATCCTTCCCTGGCAGGTGCCCCTCCCCCGGGGCACGTGGACCCAGAGCCAGCGCCTCCCTGGTCGCTCCTGCTTTGTCCATTACACCCACACCCACCCCATACACAGGCTAACCAGGGTGAGGCCACCCACAGAGCCATTTAACTGCCCATGAGTGAGGGCAAGACCATGCCCTGGGTGCATGCAACAGGAAGAGAAAACAAGACCACAGCTGCACTGTGATGTCAGGGATGGGCCAGATGGGCATTCAAATAAAAATCAGAATTACCAGGCAAATATGCCCTAGGCAGACCAGCTGTTGCTGCTCTGTGGCTGACAGGCTTCCTGGATCTGCATATAGTCTCTGCAGAGTCTATACAGCCCCTCCCAAAAAAGTCCCCGAGACTCAGGCAGGAGGCTCTCTTTTTCCCAAGACTACCCTCACAGGCTGGATCTGCCCGTGGAATTTGCTACAGCACTGGTTCTCAGGCTTCCTGATGCTGCAGCCCTTTAATGCAGTTCCTCATTGTGGTGACCCCCAACCACAAGATTATTTTCGTTGCTACTTCATAACTGCAATTTTGCTGCTGTTATGAATCATAATGTAAACAGTTTTGGAGAAAGAGGTTTGTTGGGGGTCCCGTCCCACAGGTTGAGAACTACTGTGTTAGAGGTTTACCATGAGATTGGAGGAGAGGGTGCAGGGTCAGCTTGGAAAGCCATGCAGGGGTGATGCTCCATGGGTAGAGAGTGAGGGATCTCATCTTTGTGCAGGAAGGGCTGTCCAGGATTACCTCTCATCATCATGAGAACAAAGATGGGAACCATGTGACCTACCAGGGTCCTGGGCAACAGGACTGCCAGCCAGAAAGGCTCAGCCTTGACTCTGGTCCTCAGAGACTTCAGACTCCAGGTAGAGAGTGGCAACAGCTGATAAGTCTAAGTGCTTGGTCCTCTCACAGAGGAGGCGCTGCTCTGGAGAGGCCTGGGCCTTTTCCTCAGGAAGACATTGCCTGTGTTGGGAATCAGGGCACCACAGAGGCAGGCAGAATCTCCCATCCCAGCTGCCACTCACTGGGGGAACTCGGTTAACCCTTCCAAGCCCCGGGATGATCACACCTGCTGCAGCAAAGATCAAAGGAGACAGTGTGGGTGTGGATGTTTTGCAAATAACAGCATCCCTGCATCAGGAGCAGAATGTGCCCCTCCCCCTCTCCCATTGGCCTCTCTACGGGGTTATAGGAAGTGTTAACTTCTGTACTTCTGACCTATGCCTTTCCTCTCTGGATGAGTGGCAGATGTGTATGCAATTTCTTCTATAGCTTTGAAGAACATCTCCTGACTCTTCTAACCACCCCCAACCTATGCTGACAAGCAGGTACCCAGGGGTCCTTGGCCCAGCTGCCAATATAAAGGAGCAGGGATGGCTATCTAATGGTCTGCCATCCCTTTAAAGTGGCCAGGCTTCCCTGGCTTCTGTCCAGCCTGGAATGCTCCATTCTGTCCCTAGACACTGAGGAGAATCGGGGCAGGTGCCAGTAAGACAAAAAGGTCCTCAGGGATGGACGGCTGTCATGATGCTGAGTGTGTGTGTGTGTGTGTGTGTGTGTGTGTCTGTCTGTCTGTCTGTCTGTCCGCCTGCCTGTCGGAGGGCTTTAAGTGAGGTGAAGAGAGAGCATACCAAAAGCAGCATGCTGGGCTCACCTCATGAAGTTACTGATCCAGACAAGAGGCCCCAACCATGGCATGGCGCCTCTCCCATTTCCTTTATTTTAGCATCCAGGCTTCCAGCTCCTACTCAAAAGAGGGATTAGCCCAGGCCAGTGAGCAAGTGGCCGACAGCTGCTCCCTCAACAAAGCGACCTTGTCTCTGTGGCTGCAGATGCTGTCCTTCTGTGTGAGAATGCTTCCTCCTGCCTGTGACAAGTCCGGTCTGCAGAGCTGCAAAAGGCCACTTGGCATTGAGAGGAACAAGAGTCCCCCATACACTCCCCTCTTCTTTCAGGTTGCTTTAGCTCAGACATGGCAGTCCCGGAGTCGGGTACGCAAGGCTATTTGCCCCCCCCATCCCCCCATTACTTCAGGGTTGTATCCTCCCTGAGCCTGCCCCCTCCCTCTTTGACAAAGGCCAAGGCCACTGAGAGATCAAGTTGACTGCTGAGTATTGTCCTGAGTCCCCTCCCCAAGGGCCACTCCCCCACCTCGAAGTAAGAGTTTTCCATGACCCATGTGTACTGTGGTGTGAATGTCATACACAGGCTCCCAGAAGCTCAGCTGGAGGATTCCACATCCCAGCCCCTCACCCCACTTCCTCGCCATCTCCTGGGGGATGTTACCAATCACTCCTTGAGGAGTTGCCAGATTTCAGTGATTCTTGCTCTCTGGTTGCAAGCGGCCTAACAATACCCTTCCTGGAAAACCCCACCACGTTCATTTTTAGAACATGTGATTGAAATCATTTCCCTCCACATCCCAGCAAGCCTGCACACAGCTATGGTGAGTTGGCAGGGGCTCCGATCCCAGAATGTGAACTCCACCTGTGCTTTCCCAGAGGCTACAAGTCACAAGTGCAGCTCCATTCCCCCTGGGACTCATCAGGGAAGGGCATTCGGGCATGCTGTCAGCGCCTGATCAGTGCATCTGATGCAAGGAAGTTGTTGTTTTTAACTCTGCCAACTCAAACATCCAGTTAATCTGCTCGCATCTGAGGTGGCGCATTGAAGAGCTATGTGACAAGTATCCAGTCCTGACATATCTAACTTGCAGAACACGGCACCCTCTTAAATGAAAAGGCTTTGGTTCCAAGCTAATAGAGGTCAGGGCTATGTTTCTGTAAGCATTGTTTACATTCACCCACCTCAGCTGTCAAGTATGTGTCTGAACACCCAGGACCAATACTTAGAGCTACAATTCTTCTTTCTTTCTTTCTTTCTTTCTTTCTTTCTTTCTTTCTTTCTTTCTTTCTATCTTCTCTCTCTCTCTCTCTCTCTCTCTCTCTCTCTCTCTCTCTCTCTCTCTCTCTCTCTTTGAGACAGGGTTTCTCTGTGTAGCTTTGGAGCCTGTCCTGGAATTCACTCTGTAGCCCAGGCTGGCCTCGAACTCACAGAGCTCAAACTGCCTCTGCCTCCCGAGTGCTGGAATTAAAGGTGTGCACTACCACCACCACCACCACCAGGCCCAGAGCTACAATTCTTTAATCACCTCCCCAATACCTGGTCCTGCTCCAGATAGTTTCAAAAAATTACCCATAATCCTGTGGCTACCCTGACAGGAAATGCACAGAACTCCTTTTGCTAATAATTAAAGCAAGGCCAGGAGACGCTAAGTACCTTCCCCGGGGTCCTAGACAGTATCAGTATTCAGTCTCCTGCCTCTGGATCAAAATCCTCTGTGTTCTCCCACCAGCTGCCTCTGGGGAGATCCAGCCCCTAGACATGCCCACAAGGCTAATATTAATACCCGAGAGATGGAGATAGAATTTTGGTCTGCACACCAGGGATGTGCCTTTTCACAGCAGATGAGGGAGATGGAACCACATGTCCTCAGGCTGTGGACAGGGCTGTGACTCAGCCTCCCTAAAAAGAATGTGGTACCCTTGACGTGCTGTGGGGGACAGACTGATGAGCTAATGGAGACAGCATAAAGGACAGGACAGAAACAAATCAAACTCGGTGACTACGTCTGCACTGATTGCCAGAGACCAGCCTGGCACATAATTGGCCAATCCTATCTCAAGCAGGCTTTGCAGCAGGTCTTTCAACCATAGTCATTTTCCACCAGGAGACCAAACTTCGGAGTGAACAAAAGACAGAGAAGTGCCCCATCTCTGCTCTAGTGAGCCCACACTGATGTACACTCATCTGTCCCCTTCCCATGAGCAGCTTAGCTCTAGCATCCCAAGCTCCCCCAGAACATACCCACTTGTACTGCCTCCACCCACCTCTTCCCCTGAGGAACTTCCTGTCCACAGCACTGTAGACATTGGGATGTTGACTCTGGATTTAGAGTGCCAGGATTCTAAAGCCCACTTCTGCCAGCTCCACCCTGTGTCATCTTGGGGACATCATACAACCTATCTGTGCTTCCATTTTATTCTCAGGGCTAATCACAGCATCTACCTGATCATGGGCTGAATTGCTTTCTCCTAAATATACAATGATGACACCCAACACCTAGGAGCTCAGAATTTGGAAACAGGACTTTTAAGGGGGCAATGAAATCAAAGTGACACAATAAGGACACATCTATAATCCATTATGGCAACTGTCCTCATGAGAAGAGGAGGGGACTCCAGGAGCTCCTTGGCTCTTGAGGACTTTCCGCTTTATAAGCATTGATACCAAATGAATGTAAGTAGCTCCATAATTTAAGCAAGATAAATAAAATCAAATGCTCTGAAGTCAAGAGCCTTCCACGGTGTCTGGTACAGGATTAGTGTTGAGTCTCTGGCCTGTCTAGCTCCAAATCCCCTGTGTTCTCCCATCAGCTACCTCTGGAGAAAGTCAGCACCTCTGGTTCCTACAAGGCTGGCATTAGTGCCTGAAGGAGGGTACAGGGACATGACTGACTCAAGCCTGCAGCTCAGGGATGAACCTCCTCCCAGCATCAAGCAAATGGCCATCAGCAAGTCCAGGAGAGTTACCTCATGGAAACCAGCCTCGAAGTACCTTGATCTTGAACTTTTAGCTCCTGCATTATGAGACAATAAAGTTCTGCTGTCTCGGCCATGCCGTCCATGGTATTTTGTTTCGACAGTCCTAGCAAACCAATGCACTGTCTCATAGGCCAGTCGCGCAGGGATCCAGCTAACAAAGCACCCAAATCACTCAGCCAAGCTCTTGACTCCCAATGGTCTCCTTTTGTTTTTCTGGCTTGTAAATAGGCAGCCACCTACATTCATCTGGCAGGTGCTTAACGTTGGCAGGTGCCAACGCTTGTAAAATGGAAGGATAAGCCTTGTAAGAGACAAGGAGTTCCAGGATTTAGAGTTCTCGCCTCCACCCCTAAACTATACTAGCATCTAAGCTGTAAGGAGTGCCTCCCTCAAGCACTTGTGGATTCAAGCCTCTTTCAGTAAATATTTAGGGACTAGAGCAAAGAATGGGGAAGACAGTTTCTGCCCTTGGGGAGTCTAACGTAGCAAAGAAGGGATGAGGCGTTGGTTTTGTAGTAGCATTGGCTTTCCTGGTTTTCTTTTATTATTATTTATTGCTGTTATATGTGTGAGAATTCACAGTCGGGTTGGGGATTTAGCTCAGTGGTAGAACGCTTGCCTAGCAAGCGCAAGGCCCTGGGTTCGGTCCTCAGCTCTGGAAAAAAAAAAAAAAAAACAGAGAGAGAGAGAGAGAGAATTCACAGTCAACTTTGTGGATCTGTCCTTTACCTCCTAAGCTGCCACACTGGTCATGGTTCTCTTTCATACTCAAACCAGAAGCAAATGAGTTACAAAAGGAGAAAAGGGTTGCCTCATGATTTCTAATGATTCCCGCCTGAGAGCACACCCCATTTATTGCACACTGTGTTTGCTGCATGCCACGCTGTTCTCGTGCTAACTACTTACTGATCATAGCAGAACCAAGACTCTGCTATCATTTCCGTTTTACAAGTGAGAATTTCCCCAGGCTCATACGCCTTTCGAAAGTTAAAAACTGGGATTCCAATCCAGGTATTTTTAGCATCAGAATCCAAACTTCTAGGAAGAGCTTGTGGCTGTGACCCTATCAAAGGCAGCTCTTAGACTGTAGCCTTTCCCATTTAGCTACCGTGACCTGGGCTGTGGGCTCAGATGTCTCCTGTGCCATGGGGTGAGGCATGGACAGGTGGGATTTATATCTTTTTATAAAACAATTTTATTCTACTATTGCAACTCAGAAGTAGGGCCTAGAACTTGGCCAAACAGGAGGTGGTACAGCAAACATACAGTTCTATTGTCCTGTGGTGTTTTGTTATAGCAGCTCCATGTTTACCAGCTAAAGCATGCTTGCCCAGATAAGCACACTCCCACAGAAGCCACTTCCTCTGATGACCTGCTTTGCCTCTGGCAACAGCACTCACTTAGTGGATGTGGAACTTACTTTTCCCATGGATCCCATGTGTTAGGAAACTCCAGGTGTCGCCCCCAAGTCTCTTACGCATGCAGGAACTGTCTGTCAGAGTTTGGAAAAGCACTCAGCTGCAAAAGCCAGTTCCAAACCAAGTCACCATTAAGGGAGGGAGCAGAAAGCTCATGAGAGCGTCCTTAGACCCTGTCCAAAGAGCAGAAGACCACAGGTAGGAGAGACTTCATGAAGCTTTATAGAGGAAGCTGTTGAGAACTGTGAAGAGGAGGAAGAGGAGAGAGGACCTAGCTCTAACCTCACCCCTAGTAGGGAGCAGGTTCCATGGTCCCTTGAAGAGCCTGGCATGTGCCCCCCAATGCCTGAGGCCCAGAGATGGGGTCTGATTTCAGTCTAGAAAGTCAGTGATGTGTTACGCTGATTAAGGAGCCTGGGTGCCAAACAAAGCCCACTTTCTGCTTTGTCAGGCTTAAGTATTCCGAGTGGATGAGCTGTAAGAATCCTTCTCCAAGGCCAATACAGGGTCAACCTATGACCTGTGGAAGAAGGCAGACTGCAGGGCCACCCAACCACAGGACATGGTCCAGGAAGAAGCAGGCACAGCCAGAGCGGAAGTCACTCTCATTGAGGACCCAGGGTTACCAGTGAATGAGCAGGATGTACCAGAGTCCATTCAGGCTTAGCGCTCACAGCCTGGGCTAGATGGCAGCCGTACCAGGCACAGTCACTTTATCCTTTACCTCCGTTTACCTCGTCTTCTGCCCCCCTCCACTCTCTCCCAGTGACAGGAGATGGAGATCTCAGTTGGCGATAGGAGAAGAAATAGCAAAACTGGAAAGAGAGGAAGCCATCACATGTATTCCCGGGGAGGGTTCTAGCCTGCAGCAGCCCTGTCTGCCATTCATTATTCCCGATCTGTAAACTCGGGGTTGGAGGGCATCATTTGCACAATAACCCCTTTTTCATTCAGCTCCAAGGTTTTACTTTTGAAGAAAAACCCACTTTCCACTAAAGCCGGACCTTCTCTGGTCTGGTTTTAATTTGATTTCAGTGTATTTGGATTATTAAAGTTTCATGTATCTCCATCTCTTCACCCCACCTGAAGAATGAGCCTTTGCCGGCAGAGTCTGTCTCACGCTCCCCCCTGTCCCCTCAGCAGGGCCTGAACACCAGGCACAAAGGTTGGATGACTAATACAACACCTTTGAGGAACACGCCACTGCACAAAGCAAGTTACAGCTATAAGCAGTATGAACCCACTGCGCTTTTCAGACAGCCCCGGCTGAACCAACTTCCAAATCATCCCAGCCTTTTCTCTCCCTGCGTTTTCAAGCCGTAAGAAGCACAAATAAAAATACCACCTGGCATTTGTATAGCACTTCACAGTTTCACAGCCGCTCTCATAACCACCCCTACGCAGCCCCAGACCATTCTCAACCAACCCGTGTCTACCCACACCCCCTACTCTTCCTGGTGGCCAGCCCCGTGCCAGCCACCGCAGGACAGGGCCACATGCTCCCCCTGGGGAGTCCACGTGTTGTGTGAAGAGTTTCCTCATAATAAAGAGTCAGACGGCCAGAAATGTGGGCAGAGAGCGAAGGGCAGCTTGTTCAGGATTTGTTTATTATGTTCTCACAGCCTGTGTATAGGTGAACGTATTCCACTCTACACAGTAATGAAACAACTCAGTGAGGACTCCGTCAGCCAAGCGGTTTATATGGCAGGTGAGCTGCTATAAATCTGTTGTGCTCCGTTGAGTGACCAGCTAAGGCTACTGTGGCCAGTGCACATGGCAGAGGGGAGGGAGTGGAGGGCTTAAGTTCAAGAAATGGATAGTTTATTGGCAGGACCCGAAACCCGAAACCTTAGTGAGGCCCGTAGTCCCATCCTGGTGTCCCCCATTGTGGCCCACAGCATCTTGTAGACTCCTTGAGAAGCCACAGGGACAGAAAGCCATCTCTCTTTTTGGCTTCTCCCTCCTCAGTCTCATGCCAAGTGATATGGTGGCACAGGCTTCCAGTGCCAGGCGTGAAGACAGTACCATCCCTCTTGTTTGAACTGGAGGGTAGGAATTTAAGGAGAGCAGACAGTTGGTCGGTCGAAGGCAAGGGTCAGCAGCGTTCTGGGGTTGTTCTTGCTAGAAGACCATCCTGCCCATGGATGTGTTCCTCTTCACCCTTCCCTCTGGGACACGGAGATGTAACTACCACGCTGGTAGAAGGGGGTGGGGGGTTCTCCTGCCCTGCCCCTCCCTCCTCAGGTTCCACCTGGCCACCCTCCCCCAGCTCTCAGGCATTTCCCCTCGCAGCAGAGAGAGTTGCTCTATTGTCCAGGGCTTGTGGCCCAGTCCAGGACAAGCACCTGGGCAGAGCGTTTCGATTTTTCCCAGCTTTGGTTTCTCCAAGTGGCGAGTCCTGGGGAAAGCACCAGAAACAGAGCCAACCAGCAGCTTCCCAGCTGCCTGACCAAAGAGAAAATGGTGAGAGCTTGAAGCATGGAAAACACACCTCACTGTGGTCTTGGAAAAGCCCCCCAGATTTGATCCTCCCCAGGAAGGGACACTCTCCACCGAGAAATTTGGAAGCCATTGTGTGACAATCATTACTACCAAGACACTCTTCACTCACTACCTATATTCCAGCTACCCTATAGCATGGCCTTGGGTTCAGAGGCACAGCCTGACACAAAATGACCAAACGCAAGAGTCTATGAAAATAAACAGGGTTAGAACTCACGAGGCAAGCCTGGAGGAAGCGCGGTGGAAACAGCAAGGGAAGCATGGCAAGACGGCTCCCAATCAAGTGCCCCTTTATGCCATCCCCCTTGGCATACATGCTACCAACTAGTGCATGGAGCATGAACCCAAACAGGACCTCAAAGGAGCAAGTTAGACCGAGAGGCACAAAGCAGCCCCACCCCACCCCAAGGGTCAGCCGCAGAGCGGGCAAGGTGTCTTGATTATTGTGCTTTTTGAATTCAGGCAGGTTGTTGGACCTTCTCCTCACTGCTGCTTTACCCTCCCTTCTGCTCCTCTTCCTTAGGCTGCTGCTTCCTGACCACATCTGCACACTGGAACCACTAGTGGAATGATAAAAACTACCGCTACCTGGATCCCACCAGACCCCTCAGATTAAACTGCTCTAAGCCTAGTGAGCGGTGAGATTGAAAACCTCTGGCTTGGGCCATCTTCATCCAATGCCCACAGGCCATTACATACCCAGGAGCTTTGGTTTGGTTTTTTTTTTTTTTTTTCCTTTTATGTTGATTTATGGGTCCTTTCTCTAACTCTATAGGATCAGCATCTCTGAGTGTGGAACCTGGGGATTAGCACTTGTAAGGGGCTTCCAAGGTGATCCCTATCATTCACGCTCATGTTTAATAATAAATACTGCCTCCGAGAATTACTCCCCATCCATCCAGAGTGCTCCCGTTGTCAGTGACTGGGATCTCCTTAGTCCGGAAGAACAACACAAACCACAAACCAGAACCAAACTAAGTGAACTCAATGGGACCCACCTGGACGCCACTCAGGGATGGAAAGCCACAGCACTGTGTCCTGCTGGCGGGGCTTGCCTGAGTTCGGGGCCAGTCATCAGCACACTCCGTGTGACTGGAGCAAAGGAAGACATGAGATGGAAGTGGTATCTGAGATGACAAGCTGGGGATGTGGGTGAGGCTGGCAGAGGAAGAAATGAGGGGAGGGGACCAGGAGACACAGAAGCTCAGAAATGAGGTATGCTTGGATATTGCTCTAGATGTTGTAAACATTTCTCTGTCTTATCACAGACCAAAATCTGGGTGAACATGACAAAAAGTGCCTAAGTGGAGGTATCAGAGCAAGATACTCTGCCTTCTGGGAGAAGCAGGGGAGACAGGGTGTGTGGAAAGCCAGCCACATGGGAAGATCATGTCTGCAGTGTACTACCCAAGACTCACAATACACACACACACACACACACACACACACACACACACACACACACACACACGAACGAGATGCTCCATGGGAGTACCATAAATAGAACTATCTGCTTCTCTCCACAGACAAACTCACGTGCCCTTGTCTATCTAGCTCCAAAATTCAGGGTACTCAAACTTGGTCCTTTGTACTTCCCATGTGTCACCAGGGTGTCCCGACATCACTGTCTGCAGCCTTCCTTCTACCAACAGTTGGCAAGAACTCTAGGCCCCCGAATGAGGGTGCCACCCAATGAGTATGGAGTCTTCTTGCGTTGGGATAGCGGAATTGGTGAGAAAGCCCCTCCCAGGGCATCCCCATCACTGCAGGTCCAACTTATACGCACCTCATATTGGATAGTAGCATCTGCATCAGATGCACATTTCATATGTAAACAATATTTAAAATACCCTGTTAGAGAATTTAATCAGTACATTAATTCTGGCAGCTTTAGCTAAGAATATTTTTGTCTCGGGGTGGGGCAAGCTATCTGATCTAACTAAGAATGCCATTTGAACCTTCAGAGTTCTTACTAACTGTGACTGCCATGGATCTCTTCGGTGTGAGGTCTAGGAAATGGGTTTTGTGTTTGTTTTGTTTTGTTTCTTCCTCTCCTGGAGGTTCACACACAGACACCAACAGCCACTCACAGAGGACGCTATACCAGTAGGAGAACAGTTGGCACTAACGTGATAGGACTCAAGGGCCTTCTTAGCCTTGTCTGAGTGCAACCAAGGAAGGAACTGATTCTCTGAGACCAGAATTCAAACCCAGGAATATCTCAGAAGGGCTAGGATCCCACAAAAGAAAGTGTCATCCCAGCCTTCCAACACCTACTTTCCAGGGCAGCCTGGCCACAGACTATTTCATTCCCTGGAGCTGAAAAGTCTGTGGCTCTTCAATGAGCCCAAGTTGACAAGTGGTGAATTTTCCCAGCCGTGCCTCCACCACAGCCTCTGTGACTCAGGTCACCCAGAGACCAGCAGCTCCCAGGCTCATCTTCCACATTCTGGTCTCTCTGCTGAAGATTCATCTCCCTGTCACTGTAGGAGATGGCAGGGTCAGATGTCTTCTGGATAACTGCAGAGATTCCAAGCTGCTCACACCTCCTCCAAGAGATTTCCAAGATACCCCAGGGTACCACACAAGCATTGTAGGAAAGTTTCCACAGCCTGGTGTTCACAGTGATCCTCTCAGTTCATGTTCAGTGTCAAAGCCCAGAGACCAAGAAGGCGGCTATCTCTCAATAGCCAAGAGTGGTCCCTTTCTAAGAAAGTACACCCAGGAAGCAAGCTGCAGTGACAGTTTGAGCCTGAGGTCCCATTCTCCCCCACCATAGTCACAGGGCCTGCGTGGAAGTGGGGACAGGAAAGCGTCAGGCACTAGGAAAGCTGTCATGCTATGGGATTTACCTCCCTTTGCCAAACTGTCTTTCATCCTAAGAGCCCAGGGATGTGTGATGCCACGGGGCACAGAACACAGCAGGTGATGGACAGGTTACATGGAGCCTCATTGAACACCAGTCCACTGATGCTACCTTCCCAGGTCACCCCAGCTTCTAGAGAAGTTCTTGATCAATTGAAGAAGATCCACAGTCTCTATCTTTTCAAAAGGACAGCTCCACTTAGAAGTCATGAGAGAACTCTCCCAAGACCCTTTTTCTGGAGTTGCAAGTGTAAGGAAGTTCATTGAATTCCTTCGGCTAAGAAGGGACCCCAGACTCTCATATTGCTCCTGTGGAAACAGAAGACACAGCCAACTCTGGGGAATATGTCCTTCGTCAGAGGTTGCCTGCCCACCTAGGAATCTGAAATTCCAGAGAGACCTCTCTTCTAAACTGTGAGGTCCGGGTACTCAGGTTGGGCCACTGGTTTGTGACAGGGAATCCTTTAAGTGAGAACCTGAGTCTTCTTGCTACTCCTCCCTTGGGTAAAGGGCAAGGTGAAGATCAGGAATCCTACTGAAGAGGGCGTGGTGTGGAGGTGATGGGAACTGCACTTGCATTATTTACAAATAGCCCGGCACAGTGAATCTGCCTCCTCAGCGGAGATGATGGAAGGCATATGAAGGGCCAGTTACTGGCCCACCCAGAGAAGGATGTCAGCAGCAGAGTTACCTCTAACCAAAACATAAATCTGGGGGAATGGAAGAGTCCCAGCTCCAGCAGCTGGATCCGACTTTGGAACAGCCCTTCATTCCCTCGTCACCCCCAACCCCACCCCAAACCCCAGCGCCTTTCAACACCTATGGCATTTCACGTTAGAATATGGTCTTGGCAGCAAGGAGCAGGGAAAGCCGGTGACTTCTGAGAGTCTCCATCCGAGGTCTAACTGAGCCTCCTCTGGCTTTGGGACAGCAGATCTAAGTACATTTTGGACCTCAGGAACCTGGGGTAAGAGTCTTTCTCCATGAGGCTGTGCACTTTTCCCTGAGCTTGGTCAAAACAAGTCAGGGATGGCTCCTGCACATTCTTCCTCGTAGCTTCTCGGGTCTGGAAATCGATATTCACCTGGAGAGACAAACAGAGAGCAAGGTCACCGGCCCTCAGAGGCCAAGGCACCTACTGGACAGTGGGCCCAAGCTACAGAACAACCATCAATGGCGGTATCTCACATCTTCAGAGTCAGGGATGCTTCTCAAACTGCTTTTTATGGGGTTCATTCCTTGGGATTCCAGCAGGAAGGCTGGGGAGTCTGAAGTCCAGATAGTCTTAAGTTGTCAATAAGGTGAGTGAAGAAAAGAGAGACCAGCTGGGTTTGGTGGCGCACGCCTTTAATCCCAGCACTAGGGAGGCAGAGGCAGGTGGATCTCTGTGGGTTCAAGGCCAGCCTGGGCTACATAGTGAGTTCCAGGACAGCCAGCATCATGTAAAGAGGCCATGTCTTGATGAGATGATGATGATGATGATGATGATGATGATGATGATGGTAAGGGTAGAAAAGAGAGACTACACAGCTTGTCTAAAATATGTGGATTTAGTACCAGAACCGTGCCAAGAATTCTCAAGGCAACAAATCCCAATCAAGAATCTTCATACCACACTAAGGTGAGTCTCAAGCCAGTTGTTAATGAAGGTTCCTCTAAACTCTCTCTCTCATTCTTCCTTAACCACCAAGGCCAACAGATGCCCAGTATAGACAGACCCTGGTAAACACACATCTCTCTGTATGTCACCATTAGGGGCCAGTAGCATTCTGCCCAGCTTGTAAAGATCTCACACCCCGAGTCAAAGTTGCACCTCAATACAGATAGCAAACTGTCCATCAGCTAAACCCTCTGAAGAGACATGCTGGATTAAAACTCAGAACAGCTAGACACAGTTATAATACAGCAAGGAAAGTGACTATAAACATTCATTTATGAGCAACGGCAAACACTCAGTAGGGGCTTTACCTCTAACCCGTAGAGTAACCTTGAGAGGTGGGTGGCATTATCCTCTCTTACATTGGGGAAACTGAGGATCAGAGAGGTTGAATAAATTAAAGACGGTCACACACAGTGGTAGAACTGAGATGGTAGACAAAGTCCTTTAAAAGAGGGTACTTATTCCATTAAGTTATGCTGCCCTTGAGAGCTTTTTATTGTGTGTGTGTGTGTGTGTGTGTGTGTGTGCGCGCGCGCGCGCTCACTGGTCCCAGGACAGTTTGCAGGAGTCATGTCTCTCCTTCTACCATGTGGGTTCTAGATGTCACACTCGGGTCACCAGGCTTGGCAGCAGGTGCCTTTACTCGATGAGTCACTCCAGCCACCCCTGTGCCACTTTTAATAGGAAAACAGACATGGGCTCCCGGGAATTCACTCTTGTGAAATCACGGGGGAACACAGCCTGCCTAACGTGTCGGGCAAACAGCAAAAACACTCCTAAGGTGACTCCTTTCATGAAAACCTTGACCTTCCACTCCTCAAAAGCTACCACTTTCTCATCAGAATCCACCTGAGTTGGGAGGTCCCTTGGGGTCAGGAGGAAATCCCGTGGGCTTGGCTCAAATGCCCTCCAAGACCTCAGGAGACGGTTGCCATGACCAACGCACCTCCCGCGGAGCCTGCACATCCACAAACTCCTCAAAGATCCTGTGGGCCTTGGAGACCAGCTTTGCAGTCGACCTGGTCTTCTTGAACTCCTCACAGGCCAGCCAGAACTCCAGGTTCTCCTCGCTGAACTCCGTTTTCAGGAAGGCACGGAAGGCCGCCACTCCATCTACGGGTGTGGAAAGAGGTGGGAAAAGACAGGAGAGAAGAAGCTTAAGTCTGAAGACTGCAGATGAAGGAACAATGGTACTATTATGATGGTGTCCTCATTGTACAGCCTGCGGCTCTTCCATACACAACCCCACCCCTCAATGACACACAGCTACCCTCAGAGCAAGCCAGGCTTCTCATCCAAGGACCAGTGTGAAGTATCAGAGAGAGTTGTTTAAAATCTCGTAGTAATGACAGCAGTGGGCAAGCTTGGTCACTTCTGATTGACCCTGCCTGTCCATCGATGCCGCAGGTCAGCCGATGAGCCTGGATTGCTCATCAGGCTAAGGTCATAGGCACTTTACAGTCTCTGCCCTAAGCCGAGTCCACACCAGAGAGAAGACATGGGCAGTTGTAAGACAAATTGGACAGGGACATAAATGTCTCAGAGCCAACCCTTTACCATGATCAGAAACACACCCAACAGAAATTCAGTCCATAATACAGTCTGCTACGTGGACAGATATCTCTTTTAGGAAACTCCTGAGGACATGTATTTGGTGTTCTAGTCTATTCATTTTTACGTTGAAATTTGCCTATCAAATTAGATTTTTAAAAAGTTTTTAAGATTACGTTTAGTGTGTGTGTGTGTGTGTGTGTGTGTGTGTGTGTGTGTGTGTGTAAGGACAACTTGCAGGAGACAGTTCTCCTTTCCCATGTGGGTCCTGGAGAAGATCCTCTGGCCATCAAGCTTTTGTAACGGGTGCATTTACCTGCTAAACCATCTCGCTGACCCAGATTAGATGCTTTAATTGAGGTTGATTGTAATTTTCCTGCCAATTTATCTAATGGCTAAGGCAGCCTTTCCTCTTACTAATCAATGTCATCTGTACTGCCAAGCAATGTTTCCATCCACACAGCTAAGCGGGGGAGGGATAAGACAGCTGTTTATAGCCTGTACTTGGAGTAGCGATTTTATTTGAAAAAGTTTTGTAATCAACTGTTTCAACTCTTGACCCACTCTCTTCTGTCGGAATGATAATGGCAGCTTTCGAGAAAGTGTCCTCAAAGTGAAGAGCACCCTAGAACAAGGCGCCAAACTGGTTAAGAAAATGACTCAATGGCCATTTTTATTTCTGTTATAAAGTTCATGTTACCATTCTTGGTACTGGGCATTAAACCCAGTCCTCTCGTACACCATGCAAGTGCTCTGCCCCTGATGTATATGGCATTTCCCCTCCTTTTTATTTTGTCAATGGCCCTTAATTCACTCCATAGCCCGAGCAGGGCTCAAACTTGTAAACTTCTTGCCTCAGCCTCCTGGGTGAGGCTTGACTGAGGTGACAGGCTTGCACAGCTAATCCTAGCTCAACAGCCCCCCCCCCCCCCCTCTCTCTCTCTCATGTGTGTGTGTGTGTGTGTGTGTTGCATTCACCTGAGTGTGCAGGTATACACATCTGTGAATGGGCATGCTGGGACCAGAACAGGAGGGTGGGTGTCTTTAGAGACGGTCTCTCACTGAGGCTGATGCCAGTTTCTCTAAGTTGATTCCTAAGGCCAGCAAGCCCTCAGGAATCAACTATCTTTCCTCACCAATTCTGAGGCTACAGGTATGTCCAGTCAGGCCAGGCCTGTAACATGAATGCTGGGGATTTGAACTCAGGTCATTATCCTTGCAAAGAAAGCAGTCTTACCCACTGAGCTTTCTCCCAGGCCCCAGTACTTCTTAATTCTATGTCATCAATGACATGGGCATCTGATAATCACTGGCATATGCCAGGAAAGGACACTAGCCAAGACAACTCAGTGGATTGGTGGTGCCATGTGATTTTAAGCATTTATTTTTAAATGTTATTATTATTACTGTTGTTGTTGTTCTGTGTGCTTGTATAATGTGTGGGGGTAATGTGTAGTGTGTCATGTGGTAGTCAGAGGACAACTCTGTGGAGTTCGTTTTCTTATCCACTTTTATGTGGGTTGTGGGGATTGAACTCAGGTCATTAGGTCTGCATGACAAGCATCCTTGCCCACTGAGCCGTCTTACTGGCCCTAAAATGTTTATTCAATGTCCACACTAGAACAACAGTCATAAAAGCTACACAACCTTTTACAGCAAGAGCCAGGGACTTGAGAAAGAGAAGCATTTTCATGGGGCTCCCAGAGCTAAGCTTTGAATCACAGATCTAAGCATGGAGGGCTGCCTTAAAGTGTTTAAGCCAAGTAAGGTGGGTTTGTGATTTTTTCATCCCATCCTGGAGGTTTCTGCACTGAAGGGACGCTATTGTTCACTGCATGGGATGACTGGCTTGAGTCAGTACCACAGGCAAGGCCCAGGACATACCCAGAGGAGAAAGCAGAATATCATACAAGGCTCCTTCACCCTGGGCAGGATGAAGCTAAAAATCTTCCTGTGCCCGGGGAGGAAGAAGAGAATACTATGATTTAGGTTCCAGAGAGAGAGAGATGTTCTGGGTACCTTCCATGCCCACTCCTACATAGGCCAAACCTCTACAAGAAAACAATAGAAACACAGCAAGCTAGGAATCCAAGAAATGAAATGGAGAGTCGCAATATTCAGGCCTGAGAATCACTTACACTGTTTGATACGGGTTTCAGACTGGTGGACTGCACAGTTCTGTTCAAGATGCTGCCAGAGGCACAGACTACAGGCTAAAGTTGGATGGGATACTGTGGCAGACCAGCCCCCACATTTATTTACCCCAGGGACTCTTGAGGAATGAGGGATAAGAGACTTAGTTAGAAATAGAGAGAAGAGAAACAGAAAGAAAACACAGGATAGACTCGGGTGGGCCTGGATCCTTATTCACCGGCCCAGAACTTTATTCCAAAGGTCTATTTATAACAATGCCAAGGGGTGGGGCAAAAGACCTCCCCTTTGCTAGTTACAGTCACCTGGTACCCAGGCCCATGGTCTAATCAACCTCTTATGCAGTCCTGCTGGGTACAGCCACTAGAAAACCTAGTGGGCTCCAAAAGGATACATCAGAGAACAAATCATAAAATTACTGACCCCTTCCCACATTCTATACCCTCAAAGTTCTTCATGGAGGAAACATGGACATTTCCAGATGCCCCGGAGTAAACTCAGATTTGGTTACAAGCATGCACTCCAGGAGACACTGTTACAGATGGTCCTCTGTGGTGGGAGCTACAAGCAGAGGTTAGATGGGGAGACAACATCAGTCACCCTCAGATCCCAGAAGGGACTGGGTCAGCAAGGGAGGACTCTGAGCAGTCACCTATACTGGACACAGGAAGACCCAAGGATCAGAGTCTCCCCACACACACCCCCATCTTTTTTCCCTGAAGGGATTATTTTTCTTAATAAAATAATTTTAACTGAGCATAAAAACATAGAAACTATACATAATGATGAGATAATATTTGTTCTATACATTGTATAACATTTAAACTGAGCATTTACATACTTACCTTTTCTGGGTGGTAAAAATTTTCAGAATACTTTTAACTTTTAAAAATGTACAACACATTTGTTTTGGTTTGGTTTAGAGACAGTCTTGCCTGTTAGCCAAGGCTGACCTGGAACCCACTATGTTCCCAAACCAGCCTCAAACGCATAGCAATCCTCCTGTCTCAGCTTCGAAAGTGCTGGGATTACAGGTGTGAGGCATCATGTCTGGCCTGTATAATATACAGTCACCCTACTGTGCACTTGCACCCTGGAACTTCTCACTCCTTTGGAACTACACCTTTTGACCAACCCTTTCAAGGCCCTTTCTTCCTCCCTCCCCCCAGTTCTTCACAGCCCCCATGTACCACTCTAAACCTCAACGCGATGTACTCTTAGACATCACAAATGGGCGTGTGGTCGGTCTCTGCCTCATCTTTGCACACTCTCCTCTGCAGTCAGGGAGAGGGCTGAGACACGGAACATGGATGACTTCAACTGTGCATTTATCTAAGTGGTTCTCTGCCTTCCTAATGCTGCGAAGACCCTTTTATACAGTCCCTTATGTTGTGGTGACCCCCAACCACAGCATTATTTTTGTTGCTGCTTCATAATTGCAAATTTGCTACTGTTATGAATCAGAATGTAAATGTCTGTGTTTTCTGGTGGTCTTAGGCAATCCCTGTGAAAGAGTCCTTTGACCCTGAAGGGGTCATGAACCACAGATTGAGACTCACCAATTTAGAAGCACTCGTGGCTGTTTGGAAGCCAGAGGTAGCTAGAGTCCTTAAATGGGAGAGTTCAAGTTTGCTGTTTTGTTTTCTTCTAAACGAAAACAGGTGCTTAAGACCCAGTAAATGTAGTCGCAGATAAAAAATTATTACATTCCACTTCCCCCCTGGTATTGGTCATCAGCTCTGTTAAGGAATGCCAGCTCTGTGGGGCACAGACCCTATCTCTCTTCACCTAGATCCCAGCGTTGGTGGGTCCTGGGGCGATTAGAAAAGCTTACACCTGCAGTGTGCTCCCTGATGCGGCACTCCTACTCCCAGCTTACAGAGAAGGATGTGGAAGCTGAGAAGCAACTCGCCTGACCTCCCACCTGAGAACACACAGCATTAGAGATTAAGGTCATTGACTGCCAGGCCCCTGAAATGACAATTCCATTTTTATTGATTCATGCATGCACCCTGCCACAGGGGCAGAGAGCAGACACAATGAGGTATTCTACACACCGTGGGCTGAGCATGAACAGTTGTCTCTTTTTACTTCCCGAGTAAGGATGCAATATGATCAGCCACCTCACACTTCTGACGTCATGACTTCCTCACCACCCTAGGCTATGCCCTCAAACCGTAAGTCCAAACAGACCTTCCCTTAAGTTGTTTTCGCCAGCTACTTCGCACAGCAATAAGAAAAGTCACCGATACACCATCCAAAGGTAGATTGAGACAAGAAGAAAACATGGTTATGACGATCATGATATGGTGGGTAAGTTATATGGTTGGAAAGTACAAGGTGCTGTGAAAGAACCCTAAATGGGCCAGGGCTGAGGAGAGAACAAAGACCTGCAAGGAGACACTCCTCAGCTGCTGGGGGAAGTGAAGGAGAAGGAAGTAACGTGAAAGAAGGAAAAGGGTGATGGAGAAGATGATTTCCGGAAGAGAGAGCCGTACGCACAAAGACGAGAACTGTAAAACGCGTGTTAGAGCAATGTGAAATGCTTTAGAACGATCGGTAGTTAGTAAGAGATCAAACTGACTGGGCCTGCCTTTCAGACAGGCATACACAGAGAGACCTTGGAAGAGCCAGAGAGGTGGAGGGCTGGCACGGCACTGCAGAAGGCCAGAAGGGAGAAGAACTCTGCACCGAGGAGGAAGTGGCCGCTGTGTGCAATGCCTCCTAGAGGTCAAGCTGGACGGAGAGTGAGAAGGTGGGGTGGATGCAGCAACGATGCGGTATGAACTGAGTCGGAGGTGTGCTGCAGCCCTGGCTGTGCTGTGCTAGGTACAGTGGTGAATGGAGAAGAGGAAGTGGGAAGCATCCGTTCAGGAAGGGGAAACGGAGAGCAGACAGCATAAAAGGAACCGTGAGACCAGAGTTTCTCCGCTTGCTCTCGAGATGGTTTAGAGTGCACAAAAATGTTGGTATGATGAGGAAAGATGTGTTGAGTAAAGGGGAGTTAAAGAAAGGCTTGAAAGGAAGGCAGAAAAAGTGGCCTGAGCACAGAATCACGACGGTGAGACAGAGGGTCGACCGTGCGAGCGTGGAAAGCAGGATTCTTACCTGATAGCAGCTGCTGGCGCTATGAAAGGCAAGGGTTTTATTTTTACTCATTTAGGAGTTAGGTGACAGAACTGTATGGTACCTCAGGCTCTTGGTTTGAGATTTTGCAAAAGCCCAGCTGAATTTATCCGCACAACAATGTCGATCAGTAGTAGGTAGCATCTCTTCATTCATTCATAGCATATCTTCTTCATTCTCCAAAGGCAGGGACTAAAGGGGCTGGTGGTCTGGCTGGGTAGGTAGGTAGAGTGTTAGTTCCCATCTCCAGCAGTGCATACAAGTGGGTGTGGTGGCATGCATCTGTAATTCCATAACCCCAGCACAAAAGAGGTGGAGGTAGGACAAGGTCATCCTCAGCTATATGGTGAGTTCGAGACCAGCCTGAGCTAAATGGGATAAGAGGGGGAGAGAGGAAAAGGAAAGAAGAATGGGGAGAAAGGGGAAGGAAAAGGCAGAAAGAAGCTAAAGCTTAGAGAAGTAGAATAAACAGACCCACTTCGAAGCTGGTAAGACCCAAGGTTCCCTAGCAGGTCCACGTGACTCCAAAGCAAGCTCTTTCCAGAGGTGTACATAAGAGGGAAAAGAACAGATTACTCAGGAACTCAGAGGGAAAACGCTGGGACTGGGGAAGGTAGATTTCAGAGAGGGACTGAGAAGAAATGGGAGAGCTTGTCTTCCTTGAGGACGAGAGCAGACAAACAAGAGCAATGGTGGATGAAGGCAGAATCAGTCAGGAAGGGGACGTATTTGAGATGCAGCAAATTGGACAGTCTTGCTGTTGAGGAACTTGGGGTGAGGTTGCTGGGAATGGGGCGACACTCAAGCACTAGGCTTTGAGCTGCCGCACAAACAAATCACATAAAATCACCACCTCGCGGAGTGTTCCAGGCAGCCTGATGTAACCAGCGTCAGGGAATAATGTAAAACAACGGATTGCATCATTGTAAGTGTGTTATAGACCTAGGAGAGAGGAAAAGATTGAGGGCAGCCAGCTGCCTTGGGGGAAATGCATGTAAGTGCAACAGGAAACAGAAAACAATCATGAAGGCTTGGACTGGGGGTCCTGGGGAGAGTTTCCATGCACAAAGAAGGGAGCAAGAACTTTTAATTTGGGGATGGAGCCATCCTTCAAAGAGAGGACCGTTCAGTCCAGGCTGCTGAATAAACCTTGGCCTTAGAGAGCAACGGTTTGTCAGCTGGAAGTTCGAACATACAAAAGCAGAAGAACAGTAGGAGTTTGCTGAGGCCAAAATGCACATCTTAAAACCCTCTCTGAAAACATTTACTGAGCGCTTCCTTCAGCCACACCACGTTCGTTCTAAACCTTACAGCAGTTTTTCCTCGTGGTAGATCCATAGCATAGATCTTGATGTTTTTACCATTTGAGAGGAAAGAAAAACAAAGCTTGGAGAAGATAAATAACTTGCCATGGTCACGTGATTAGGTAGGGTCAAGAAAGCCAAGAAGCAAGCATTGAGGGGCCGGAAAGATGACTTAGCTGTTTAGAGCACTTACTGCTCTTGCAGAGGACCCAGGTTTGATTCCCAACACCTACATGGTGGTTCACAACCATGTGTGACTCCAATGCTAGGAGATCAAACTCCTCTTCTGACTTCTTGGGGCACCAGACACACATGTGATACACACACACACACATACACATTCGTGAAGGCAAAGTGCTCATACACATAAAATAAAATTTAAAAATCTAAAATAAAGAAGAAACCAACATTAGTATGTGTGTTGGTGGGCTGTCTCCAGACCTGCAGGACCTGGGGCCTAAGAGCTGCTGAAGGGGTGGGAGAGAGAGGGAGGAGTCTCATGCAAGGCCAGGCATGGGAACATTGTGGATGGTACATTATGAGTGACATCAGAGGGTAGGCTGGGGAAAAAAAGGAGAAAGTCCCTTAGGTAGAGGAGGATCTGATTCAAAGAACAACACAAAGAATCAAAGATGGGTGTGGTCCTCAGATTTGGAGAATTGCACTGCAGGGGGCTGAAATAGTTAGCTGCACAGGTTGGAAACTTGAAGGGATGTGTGTGGTAAACCCGTAGGCGGCTCAGCAGACCCACGGTTTTACAGGCAGCCTGCGAGACTCTCCACGACTTAGCCCTGTCCTCATCGGATGTGGCTCTTAGCCAACTGTAGTGGCTTGAAAGAAAATGGCCCCCCAAAGGGAGTGGCACTATTGGGAGGTGTGTCACTGTGGGGGCGGGCTTGGAGGACTCCTGTGCTCCAGCTTCCCTCCGTGTGACAGCCACTTCCATTTCCTGTTACCTCTGTCGGATTCTCAGCTCCAGCACCACGTCTGCCTGCACGCCAACATGCTCCCTGCCATGATGAAAATGGACTGAACCTCTGAAAGTGTAAGTGAGTGTCTCAATTAAATGTTTTCATTTATAAGAGCTGCCATGGTCATGAGGTCTCTTCATAGCAAGAAAAAAAACCCGTAAGACACTGACCTTTGCTCCTGATTCCATCACTCCGTCTCCTCCCCATCCCTTAACACCACCACTGCCGCATACAGAGGACTTACTCTGGGTCTGGCCATCATGAACCCAGTGCATCACTACATCAGTGCAATTAAGAAGAGGCTCCGGGACTAGAGAGATGGGTCCATCAATAAAATGCTTGTTGTAGCGGTATTTGCAATATTTGCGCTGCCCATGACCTTGGGCTATAGAGCCCAAAGGAGGCGGTGCTTCCTGCCGTAGTCCGTGACCTCTTATAAGGAGTTGAAGAAGGGTCACATGCCCTTCCCCCTGCTCCTGCCTGCGAGGTAGATTCACTCCCAGTCAGATCAGAGGACGACTTCTGTTGTTTACTCTGTTCTGTATTCATGAGTGTATTTCCTCAATTTATATCTTAATAAATTCTGTTACCCACGTGGACTCATCGTACCACACAAGCATGAGGAGGGCCTGAGTTCAGGGCCTCAGACTGTATGTAGCAAAACAAAAGGCTGGGCTGGCTGGCCCAGCCTAATAGCTAAGTTCTATGTCAGTGGGAGACTCCGTTTCAAAAAACAAGGTGGATGGTCCCTGGCAAAAGACATGTGACCCCTAATTGCATGTGCATGCATGTGCATCTACACACATATGTACAGAGAGAGAGAGAGAGAGAGAGAGAGAGAGAAAGAGAGAGAGAAAGACATGGGCTCTGGTTTTGAATCCCACGTGACCTTGGAAAAGCACCCTACCATCTTGAAGCCCAAGAGGGAAATTTTATCTGTGAAGTGGAGACCATGCCAGGACTCACAGCATTGGACTGTTAACAGATCAAATGGAGCAATCCACTCAAAAAATGCCTAGTCCTCACTACGAGCAGTCAGCAGTGCTAACCCTTAGAGAGGCTTGGTTTACAAAAGGAATGTGAGATCTGAGAGAAGAATCGCCTGTGGTCACTAAGTCGGTAAAAGGAGCAAGGTAGATTTGCCTACACGTCTGGGTGACCTCAGAGCCCACTCTCCCTAATCCAGTGATCACTGTCTCCAAAGTGGAGACAAACAGTAACCCCAGTCAGGCAAACACACCAAGCATATGTGTGCCACAGCCCTGCAAAGGTGCCATTTGGCTCACAGACTTGGGGCTTGTCCAGCTGGAGGACACCTCCCATCACCTTTTCTATGGTGAGAACTGAGGCTATTAGGTAGCACCAAGAACCTGGAATCTACCAAAATTCTTCCTGTCCTGCAGCATTGACTGTCAGCCTGTCCACTAGTGAGTCTCCCAATGTGAGAGGGCTAACTCCTTCTTCTCAATACGCCATCAGACCTTCCCAGCCCTTAGCCAGGGACCACACGCGTCCCAAGAAACACACTGCTCTCTCTTTCAAGCCTCAAACTGATTGGCTGCCTGCAGTTCGGGGCGAGATCAGAGGGAACAAGGCACTTTGAAGTTGCCAGAGATTTCAAGAGAGAGTTGGAGAGGCCGGGAAAGGAGAAAGAATGGCCCTGTTCCCCTGGACTCTCCTGGTGTCTGGACCTGAAAAAGCATCACAATCAGACTGCAGCAAAGACAGTTACAACAAGCACCACAAAGGCCTGTGCGTCTGCACCTGCCCTCAGCCCTTCCTCTCAGCTCACCCACTGTCCTACCCACTCCCTCTCAGGCACAGCCTCCCCCTACCCTTTTGATATTCCCAGAGCAGGTGTCTCTACAGACAGGCCATGGAGGGGCACTGAGCGAAGAGAGGTCCCACCCGGGAACAATAGAAGTGAGTTCCGGGCGGTGGGGGGGGGGGGGGGCGGCACCGCTGCTTCAGGAGCCCCGCCTCCTGCCAGGGGCAGATGGCAGAAGGGAGCAGCAGCCTCAGTCGAGACCACTTGCCCCAGGCCTGGTCTGCATCTCTTGCTGTTGTGACCCAGCAAGCTTTTCATCTGCTTCTCCCCATCTCTCCCCAACTCCTCTCCGGTTCCTTGTCCTTTTGCTCCACTGCCCTTCCATCATTCTCTTTCCCTCCGGCAGGACCCTCTTCTCTGCCTTCTGTTTGTCCACAAACTGCAGTTGGTTCCGAATGCAGAGCGCTGATTTCATGCACAACAGCTCGGCGGCACCTGCTGTTATCCCTAGGGGTGGCTGTGTTTGTGTTAGCAATGCTGCTGATACTACAGGCCTGTGCACCCTGCACACTAGCCGTGGAAGACTGGAGCTCTGATCCAAAATCCCGCTCCAGAACTCTCCTCCTGAGCCCCCACCAACTTGTCTCCCACTATCGTGTCTGGGCTCCGACACGCAAGCATTGGTATGAGCTGGTGTGTAGAGAGGTGTGGCCTCTCTGCTCTTTGGTTCTCATAACTACAAAATGCAGATCCCATCAGCTCTTCTTCCTCCCCAGGGTTAAGGGGCATGTGATGAGTTCATACACACAAGTGACATGCAGACCCTGACTGGTAAACAGGGGGTGCTCAATGCCTGTTGATGACTGTTCCTTCGTGTTCTGGTGGAGTCGTGATCCAGAACTCCATGTGTAATGCCAAATGCAGTCCTGGCCAATTAAAGGTGGTGGACAGGCAGTGAATAGTTCAGGGAAACAGGAAAGGGAGTGTGTGGAAGGTGGGGGCTCTGCCTTCTTATCGTTTTATTTGCGTTTCGCTTGGGTTGTCTCTGGGTAACCCTCCCAGGAGTCAAGGCTCTGAAAACAGCATAAAGTTTTTGAGATCGGTGCCGAGCCAGCAACAGGAAGGGCCAGGCATGTGTCCAGGATTCCTGGAACAGTGGGCAGGATATTGGCGTCCTTTCGAACAGCCACAGAACCTCCAAGAACATGCCGTGGCCGCACATGCTGCCGGCTGCCGGCTCTCTCCCTGTGGTTCTTTCCTGCAGGGTGCTTACATAAGGGGAGAAATTGGGTCACTATGAATGAGCGGCAGCGAGGCTGGTGCAGCACAGAGGGTGGATTAGGTAACAGTTCAAGGTCCAGCAGTCCCGATTTAGCTGGCATCAAGGGTGGACTTGAGCCTTGCTCAGTTCCCAGGCTTGGGAAAACACAAAAGGACAAGAAAAAAAAATGTTTTTAAGCTCTGTGTTTTACCAAAGAACCCTCTCAAGGACTAGCACCCTCTTGCATTCCTGATCAATAGGGGGAAATAACCCAGTGAATAGGCCCCAAGTCAAGCAGAGGATAGGAATAGAAAAAGGTTTATACAAGCCAAGGTGCACAAGCTACTGGAGAAGGCAAATCCTGTTTGACTTGGAACCAAGCCACAGATTTGAATTTTGTAGAGAGGGCAGAACCTTTCTCTGTGTCACCTGTGAGATAATGGTTTTGAAGCAAATTACTATGTCTAATCAAGATTTATGTAGGAAATTTACTTAGGGAACAAACTATGTATTGCCAGTTATGCTATTTACTGACAGGCAATGTGAGGCTAATTGTGTCTCACATTTGTGATTACTGATTTCCTTCAATGATCTGTACTTTATTCATATATATAAACTCTGTGTGTGTGTGTTTGTGTGTGTGTGAGAGAGAGAGAGACAGAGACAGAGACAGAGACAGAGAGAGACAGTATATCAGAGTGACATATTACAGTAGCTTTGTAAGTTTCTGTGTCAAAAAGGACCTGAGAAACACCAGGATGGACACCAGGACATGAAGAGACAGTGACGTTCTGAGGCTACATGGCTTCTTATTCCTAAGATACAGGAGCAGAAGGAAGGAGATCCTGGGCTATCCCAGTGATCTAACCCCAATAAAGAAGTACTGTAAAGCCTCACAGACACTAGCCCATAGCCTGAAAGATCTCCAAATTCAGCACAAAAGAATATTTCTCAGATGAATTGGATGGAGGGATACTGCTGGGACTCTCAAAGGACGGAGCACATCAATATTTTACCTACCAGGCTTTTAAACACTACGCTCCCAGCAGGTTCTCCTACATTCATTAGGGGAGGTGGGTAGGAAGACCTGGAGGATCCCTAAAGCTCCTGGGCTGAAAAGGTTGAGTAAGGGGAAACACTCCTGGGCTCTCTCACTCTTCCCCTAAGCTGTTGCCTCAAGCTGTCTATGGGATCAGTAAGCTCACATTAGCTCAGGCCCAGAGGCTGCACAAAATGCATATGTTCTCAGTACAGTTAATGTGTTATAGCAAAAATAATAAAACAGCTACCTTTCATCCAGTCCTCCGTGTACCAGTCACACCATTTAGCATTTGGGGACAGCAACTGTACTGAATTCTCGCACTATACAAGCCATCATTCCCCTTTCACAGAAGAGGGAAAATGAGGCTCGCTGAGATTAGGTGATTGGCATAAGGTCACATCGCTGATAAATGACAGGATGGGTGTTGGGAACTTGCACGCTTGCTTCTGTTCAGACCTTTTACAAGCATGTAAGAGCTGTCCACAGCCTGGCACTCCTCCCAGCAAGGATAAATGCAGCACCTACGTTCCTGGGTATGAGAATAACTTACAGTAATGTTGACAGGACAAGAAAACTGAGACGTCCCCATCTCCACTTCACGTATCTGTTTCTAACTCAGCCTCTGCTCTTTTGGAACACCTGAAGCTGTGCGTTTGTTTGTTTGTTTGTTTGTTTGTTTGTTTGTCTCCTTTCTTTCTCTCTCTTCTTTCTTTCCTTCCTTCCTTCCTTCCTTCCTTCCTCCTCCTCCTCCTCTCTCTCTCTCTCTCTCTCTCTCTCTCTCTCTCTCTCTTCTTTTCCTCCTTGGGAAAACCTCCACACCACACATTTGGGATCCGTGATACCGATGTACCATTAAAGGAAGGTGCTGCCTGAGGATTTGAGGCCCTCCAGGCAATACAAAATACTCTGTTTCTTCAAAAGCCTGGGCCATCCACCCCACCAGAACACTGTTCTTTCCTGTTTTTGCATAATTGTGCTTGAAAGCAGAGCTTCTCAAGCTTCCACAGGATTCCCCATTCCTGAAAGACTTGTAGGAAAACACACTCCAGTCTTAAGCCCCGGGGACTCTGATTCCACGGGTCTGAGATAAGATGCAGAAATGTCCATTTCTTACATGCTCTCGCAGTTAAGCTGCCTTCTTTGGTTCACACTCTGAAGAAGACTTTTCTAGAATCTTCTGGCTTAAAGACAGTATGGGGAGAATGGAAACCTGACTATTTGCTCCAGAGTTAAAGATCATTTAGATAAATAATCTAAATTGTTGCACGAGCTGGTCATTTAGTTCCTACAGGATGGTTTGTTTGGGATCTTTTGCATAGTGGGTGTGTGACCAGTTCAATTCATTGTGTGTTTTGATATCTCAACCATTATCTGAAGGGGGTTAAGTTTTAGACACTAAAGGCTTCTCCATTGGTCTTGGTTTACAGAGGCAATATTATGACTGTAAAGGGCTCTCTGTGGTCCTGTTTCCTCTGACCTAGCATTTCCTGGGTCCCATGGGGCCAGGTGAACAGAACCCTTTCTGCAGGTTCCAAACAAACTATCAAACGAGAATTCCTTCCAAAGTCAGTGCTCAGAGGGCAGTGCTGGGTGGTCCAGGAGGGATCGAGTGTGAAAAGTGAGAGAGAATGGGGAGAAGCATGCAGCCTGAAGGAATGCTTAACACTGTAACTCAGTAGCGGGGGTGGGGGGTGGGGTGGGGGGTGAGCTCTGTGAGTTCGAGGCCAGCCTGTCTCCAAAGTGAGTTCCAGGGAAGGTGCAAAGCTACACAGAGAAACCCTGTCTCGAAAAAACAAACAAACAAACAAAGAAACTCAGTTTCTATGTTCGAAAAATAGGAAGGAGGGATACAAGAGCAAGGTAAAGACAAGAGGAGGTAGATAGAATGAAAGAGAAGGGGTGGGGAAGAGGAGGGAGAGCGAGAGGGAGGAAGGGAAAGAAAGAAGGGAAGGAAAAGCAGAAAGAGAGTCTTTCTTCAGAGCTCAGGGCTAAATACCCCTCTAAAAGCAGGCCAGGCAAGCACATGCCTGACTTCATGAAAAATAAAACAAAAGCTAGGCACACTGTCTTTTTCTGTCTTCCAGCTGCCTAACAGGAGAGATCTCCCACAAACTGGTTTGGTTCTGTTGGGCACAAGCTTCAGAGCAAAACACACACACACACACACACACACACACACACACACACACACACACACACACACACGTGCGCCGCATCCCCCTTCAGGGCAGACTACATGCCCAATTCAGATATGGAGTCTAATTGTAATTGGATGAACGGGAGAAAGCTTCCAAATTAGCACACATTAGACATCCTCCTAGTTAATGAAGCCATCAGCAATGTCAACTTCAGTGGCGTTAGTTAGTTTCTAAGAAAAGCACTTAGCAAGTGATTACCTTTCGGCCCTCCATGAGTGCTTTCCCTCTGCACTCCTCTGGAAACAAATACAATGGGAAATAAGGCTACTCTAAATATTTTCCTTTCAGGTTGTTTTTTTAATTCGAAGGTTTTGAAGACAGTAAAGTTGCCTTCTGTTGCCTGAGATTTGAGCCCCTGCAGTGCTCAAAAGAACGAACAAACGAACAAATGAACGCGGGTGCTTTGGTCCCCCTTCTGGTTGCTGGAGCCATTTCAGCTGAAAGGCTCTCTTATATAACCATGCGTGCAATGCTTCATCAAAGCACCTGCCACAGGTGATTGGCTATCACCTAGCCTCACGCCTGCTCCAGAGAATACCCTGGGACAAGGATAGAACCAACTTCAGCCTCTGACGCATCCTGTTCCAGCTCCTCTGTTGGACAAGTAAGAAATCTGATTTCCTAAATAGCCAAGGTTTCCATGAAGGTCACCTAACTATCCAGGAGTAAGTGGGGGACAAAATCAGGACCATAGATCTGACTACCAGCTAGCATTCAGCACTTACATGTCCAAAAGCCTGGTCCCTGGCAATGGGAACCATCCTCCCAGACCAGTGGGACTTCTGGCAGTGATGAGACAGAATTGCAATCCTAAGGCCACCCCAGTTTTCTCCTCCCCTTCTCTGTGAGCGCGCCTGATGTCTCAAAGACCGACATTCTCCATCAGAGACAGACCACGGCCTCTGCTGCGTGTGCTACCATCCCGGCTGCACGGTCTGTGCATAATGAACAAACACATCTTTAAGCAATAGTTAAATTAGTGTCAGAACAACAGCAGATCCAGGGGGGCCAAGATGCTCCAGAGGTCAAGAATGGGAAAAAAATAAAGAGTCACCTGATTCTGCGAAATGAAAAACACCTGGGAAGGACAGACACCTCGGAGTGAAGGATGACAGAGGAGTGGGTTCTAGGCTGACACCCACTGTTCTGGGTACCAGTCATTCCGGAATCCTGTACTCTTTTATTTACTCCTTGGGGTATCATGAGTCTTACTCAGAAGCTCGGCACACGTCCCATTGGTGCTGTCAAGGACAGGCACGTGTGAAATCCCCTTGGAGAAGTTTAACCAGCCCTGATGGAGTCACGATACAAACCCAAATTAATTCAACTTTTTTTTGTTTTTTGAGATAGGGTTTCTTTGTGTAGTTTTGGTACCTGTCCTGGAGCTTGCTCTGTAGACCAGGCTGTCCTCGAACTCACAGAGATCACCTGCCTCTGCCTCCCAAGTGCTGGGATTAAAGGCATGCACCACCACCGATGCCTGGCTAATTCGACTTTTAGAATGTTGTCAGCGTCTTTTAAAATGGCCTGGGTTCCAATTGCTCTGCAGCCTTCACAGGGGAATAAACATCCAAATCCTAGAAGCTTAAAGTTCTTCTACCATTGACCCTAAATACTGTTTTCTTCCTAAGAGTTCTTATACCACTGGCTCTTTATTTCTGTACTAAAAAGAAATAAAAACAGAACCTCAGACTCCAAGAAGGATTGAAGAACTTCATAGTTCAAAAAGCCTGTTTTTTGTAGCACTTTGACAAAGTAGCAAATTGGTGCCAGCTGTTACCCGTTATTGGGAGTCCTATCTTAGAGCAGTGTTATGGAATTCCAGGAACCCCTTCTGTGACAGGAGGACCAATCAGCTGCAGATCCAAGAGTCACCAAATCAAGAAGATGAAACTGAATCTCTAGGTCTCGCACAGACTTAATGTTAATAATACAAAATCCACTGTCAAGGTATTTGTTTTGCATTTATATATATATATATATTTAAATATATATATATATAAAAGAACCCACAGCATCATTACATCACATCCTGAGTAGAGTCCAGAGTTGTGTATGTGTTTCTGCAGGTGGTAGCAAGCTAGTAGACATCTCTAACCCCATTTTAGAATGAGGAAACGGCCTCAGGGACTTGAACTGAGTGAATCAGTGTGAGGCTGAAATAGAAACCAAACTTTAGGATGACCTTGAATCAAAGCCAGCCAGAAGATATAAAGTGGGAGCGACACTTGTCCTGCAGAATATGACTCCAGGAAAATAATCAATAGCCTGGTTTTTAGAAAGGCATTACCATCTAACTCTAAATATCCTATAGATGCCACTACCTTGGCAAATTCACTATTGAACTTGCTACTGGGACATGGTTGTGTGTTACATATGCTGTATATACCCACGCTGAATTATTTTCCTGCCTAAGTATATCCCATGGAATACCAAAGTCACAATTTTTTATAGTATGCACTTATTCTTAGATATTTCAGTTTATTTTAAAATCTATTCAAAAGTATTTGTTCAGCTGGAGAGATGGCTCAGTTGGCAAAGTACTTGAGGTACCACCAAGAGGATCTGGACTTGGATCCCCAGCACCCACATAAAAAGATAAGTATGCTGCCGGGAAAGCAGAGACTGGAAGGTTCCTGGATCTCACTGGCCAGCTAATCTTGCCTAACTGGTAGGCCCCAAGTTTACTGAAAGACCATCTCAATAAAATAAAGTGGATAGCAGCAAGATGGCTCAGCAGGAAAGGGCATTTGCAACCACTCCTGACACCTAAATTCAGTCCTCAGGACCCTCATGGTAAAAGCAGAGAATCAGTTTCTGGAAGTTATCCACTGACCTAAACAGGTGCACTGAGGCATGCACGAGCCCATATACCTACACCACACACACACACACACACACACACACACACACACACACACACACACACGAATGAATGAATGAATGAATGAATGAATGAATGAATAAAAAAATAAATAAATGTTACAAATAAAGTGGAAAGTGACAGAAGACAACACCTGACAGCAACCTCTGACCTCACAAATGCACAAATGTGCGCACACACACCTGGGCACACAGGTTCACGCACATGAAATACCTACTTGTATAACACACACACACACACACACACACACACACACACACATACACACACACAAAGCATTTGTTGAATTGTTTATTAAGAACAAGAAGCGAAGTCAGAGGAAGTAATTTCATCAAATTAAAAGCAAAATCACTTCTTGTTTTTGGATGATGATGATGATGACGGTACAATGCTGAGGACGGAACCTGGAGCCTCACACAAGCTAGGCCAATACTGAACCACATAACTACCTTCCCAGACCTGGACAAGTAAAGTCACTTTTCATAGCATCTGCTAAAAAACCAAGGGACTCCACCATGACTACCCAAGTATCTAGTAACCAAGACGGTCAACAGCGAGAGCGCAGATCTGAAACCCACTCACAGCCTTCAGTTTAATTGTCCAAAAACACATTCCCCCCCGATTAAATAGGAACAACACAGCAAAATGCAAGCAGCCCTTCTGCTCCCAGATCTCACACTGACGTGACGAATTGGGGAGGAACACCGAATGTCTGTCTGCAACCTTCCTGTCTCCTCAGAACACCCCCTCTCTCCTTCCCGCCCCTGCACTGCCACTTCCATGTGCTTAATGCCACGGGGATTTCAAAGCCCAGCAGATTTGGACTTGCTCACCATGAGAAACAAAAAAGCACTGAAAAGTTTGATGAATGATAAACTGCCCTCTGCACGCCGCAATATGCACAACTCTTCCTGTCTTTGTAGGAAACAAAGGACACAGCAGCTGAACAGGGAGAAAACCGGGAGAGGGGGAGGGCAAAGTGCTGCTCTAGCCAGGAAGTGGGGGCACAGTGCAGCTGAGACAGTCATCCCTCGAGATAAAGAGGGAAATTCTGTCAATCCAAGAGATTGCTGAAACACACACAATTCTCAATTAACTAAGTAGCCCAGTGATTTGGAGGAAGGGGGTCATGAAATCTAGCCTGGAACCCAGATCTTCTCATTCCCCGCAGTCCATAACTCCCATGACCTAAGCTGACTTCTATCTCGTGAACATTGCTGAGCGGCCAGCCACAGTGAGACATGCCTGAAATCCCAGTGCCTGGAAGGTGGAAGCAGGGGAATCCCGAGTTCAAGGCCATCCATGACTATATAGCATGTCTGAGGCCAGCCTAAGCTATAAACACCCCATTTCAAAAAGACGGTTGAAGAGCGTTGAACCAAGAGCTTCACACATGCCAGACAAGTACATAACCACTGAGCTACCTTCCCAGCCCTAGAAAAACCAAGTCACTTTCAATGGCATCTGCTAAAAACCAAGGGACTCCACCATGCCTACCCAAATATCTAGTAACCAAGATGGGTCAACAGTAAGAGCACAGATCTGATAAATTAATAATATAATATAATACAGTGTAATGACTGAGAACCTTGGGCCTCTTTGGACTATGGTTTGAATACAGAAAACGGGGGGGGGGGGGATATAACCCCTGACTACATTTAAAATACCTGTTTTCTTGTCTCTCTCCGGCTGCGTGCAGGGTTATAGAGGGCTGGGGTCTCAGCCCAGTGTCCTGAGCCTAGGAAGTGTTCCCTACATCTTTTGCCACGTGGATGATTTGCTCCAACGTGATGCGACCTGATTTCTACTTACACTTATGAGAGAGGAGCACATCAAAGGAATCTGCCCACCTCGTCGCTTCTTCTGTGGAGAGTCTCCTAGGAAGCAAAAGCATCTCTCTGAGGATTTCTGACACATCTCGTCTCCCCCAGCCACTACTCAGACTTGCCCAGATCTCTTTGGATTGGTGGAGAGCAGATACATACCATCCCTGGGCCCCTACAGTTCCACTGCTGTCAGTTGGTAAATTTTTCAAGCGAAAGCTGGGGAGACCTCTAGGTAGGGGGTGGGGCTACAGCTTGGTGGCAAAGTGCTTACCTAGCACGAATGAGGTTCTGGGTTTTCTCCCCCAGTACCAGAAAGAAGAAATCACCCTGGATGGGAATTCAGAGAATCCCATACATTACTTTTGATCTGAACAATAAAGATATGTAGCTATGTGGTTTTGAGATGTCAACATGACGAGGTGAAGAAGTGGGGCTAGTCTTGGAGACAAAAGAGGCTCAACTCACCTTTTACTGCCACCCCAGATTCTTCACCTCTTGGAATGGAGACAGGGATGCCCCTTTCAGAGGTGAGTGAGGTTGAACAAGGTGACATTTGTGTCATCACTGAATACAGTGTCTGCACAGAATAGGTGCTGAATCTGGATGATCTGAATCCCAGCACATTTCTAGAGTAACTTTGGATGTTTATTTCCAAAATGAGAGCTCAGATTGACAAGCCGGAGAATAAAGAAGTGTACTTCCCACCCACGGCTTCAGACACTGATGGCGACACTGTTTCTTAGGGGAATGAGAGTTCCCGCCTGACGTCACCGAGTTCTGCTTTCCTGTCACTCACATGCAGGGATGGGAAAGGAGCTGCTGAGAGACCAGAATGTATCATCTTGTGGTTCATCTAGTCAACAACTCCCTAAAGAAAAGGGTCCCATAGACACCCCACAGTGTGGGTACCCAGGAACCCAAGGCGGCCATACTACTCACTTGAGCGCGCGGTTGGGTTTGTCGGGAAGAATGGCTGTGAAGTCACTACAGGAGTCCGATTTGTGCGACAGGCAGCCCAGTCGAGTCCTCATGCCTTTGTTCCTGCAGAAGGAAGGGAGCTGTCATGACCACAACTGCCAGCTCTGTAAAGGACATCTGGACCTGATGCCCTCCTCACCCCAGGTGGCCTCAGAAGAGCCCATCAGCCAGAAGAGAGGCAAGGGCTGTGTCCGTGCCTTGTCTCACTATAGGCATAATAATAATAGTAATAATAATTCCCTTAGAGGCTGAAGGCTTTTTAAAGCTGTCATGGCAAGTTGATGGTAAGTCAATGGAGGTCATGAGCTTGGGAGAATTTCTAAATTCGGATCCTCTGTAGGGAGTAGAAACACAGCAGCGACACACTAGCAATCCACATTCTGCTTTCCCAGGCGAAGGGCAAAGAGGCAGGGTTGGCGACGGCGGCAGCCCCGAACTACGAGGCCATGAGAGCAAGGCCCCCACACAGAGGAGAGGGGAGCCTCAAAATGCAGGGATGCACAGCAGACAGAGTCAGGGCACACCGTGTGGGGCTTCAGCGCAGGTCAGTTCCCAATCGGCCTCTCTCAGCTCACCTCACTAAGACAGGCTATGTGTACAGGATTGGCTCTGGACCACAGGGATTGATGCCTGCTGGTGAGAGGAACGATGGGTGATGCCCACAGTGGAGAGCCAGTGTCCCCTGTGACAGATGATGCCTGTTTAACTTGTCCTGTTTACCTTCAGGCAGGGGCTGGCATACTCCAGTCCTGCGAAGTATCTGGGGACATAGTTTTATAGGAACACAACACCGTCGTTTGTTCACATAGTGTCTAAAGATGCCTTCAACTTCAAGGGGAAAGTTAAGTAGTTGCAACACTGACCATACAGCCCCGCAAAGCTGAAAATATTTACTCTCAGGCTCAGGACAACAGAAGTTTGCTAACCTTTGACCTTTAACCATGGCAATTCCTCACATTAAGGGCAAAAGTAAGTGTGGGTGTGCAAGGGTGGAGGGGTGGTAATCAGACCAGACCAGTCTGGCTTACAAAAGGAACTACCACATGCATCACGGGATATTGCCATGGGAATAGTCCTACAACATGCCATCCTCACATGCTGACAGCAAGTCCTCTGGCCTGGCTTGCTTTCCCTCTTTTTCACAAATCCTAAAACTAGAAGTCATCCAATTCAATCACTCTCATTGATTTCAAATGGATTTCCACTCCCCAGGCTGTTCATTTTCTTTGTTCACAGAAATCTTATCTGACATCTGTCTACTGAGATGGTATTGTACTTGGCAGGGATGGACATTTGTATTCCACAACACATCTCTGCAGAGCCCCTTAGAGTTGGAGCATCCAAGTTTCCAGAAATATCCTCTCCTACAGGAAATCTCCTTGTCCCTACCTCTCCTTCCAGGCAGACTGCACTGCGCATCCACTTATTTCATGGCATTTCAAAACATTTGCTACAGTTAGTCTGTCTCCTGAAACAGAGAGCATCTTCCGTGTCCATTCACTCTTACAGATCACAGGGTACCCGGTACCCAACCATTCAAGCAACTGATTAAAAGCCCTTTGAATCATTGCTGCTGTGAATTCAGGCAAAGGTCCTGCTCAGGCTGTAACACGGGTCAGGACCCAACCAGCAGCCCACTCGGTGCCTTGGGATCATCAGTCATAAAAACAGTCAGATCACTGCCATCAAGAGCCACAAACAGGACTCTCAGAAAGTGGCAAATCCACACATGCTTTTGTACACCAAGGTTTGGGGCAGGCTAGTTTAAAGGGTACTGATTGCCCTCAAGACAACTCTGGGCCATTCCAATAGTTCACAGAAGCAAGTTTACTTTGGAACACAATGGTTTTTATCTTTCTAGGCAAGACTTGAATCATAATCTCCTAAGTGGGAAATGATGGGAGCAGACACAGGAGTGAAAGGCTAAGAGGAAGGAAGAAAAGGAGGGAAAGAGAAAGGAAGGAAGGAAGGAAGGAAGGAAGGAAGGAAGGAAGGAAGGAAGGAAGGAAGAAAGAAAGAAAGAAAGAAAGAAAGAAAGAAAGAAAGAAAGAAAGGGAAAAGAGGGGGGAAAGGGGGGAAGGATCTTTTCCCCCAGCCGCCTTTTCTCTATAAACCCCTGTCCCAGTAACCCAGAGTTCCATATAAGTTCATGCACAGCCCCTTATCCTACCCCAAAAGTCACTCTACCGAGTGAACAAGAGAGCACGGGGCTAAGGCAGCTCCTACTTGCAAGGCTGTAACTTTGCAAGAAGCACAAAGGTTAGACCAATACAGTGCACACCGAGGTCCAGCAGAACCAGTGCCGGAGGACTGGCCACCTAGAGCTTCAGAGATGGGCCAGGCTCAAACAGCAGGACAGGTGAGAGACCAGAGGTGGAGCAGAGAAGAGGGGCAGGGACGAGAAGACAGGTCATCCATCAATCCGTTACCTGCGTGGCATCAGTAAGGCAGCCATACAGGCATCCGCTTATGGTTACCCCTTGGGCTGGTTTGCAGGGACGTCAGGGCAGGAAATAAGACTGCGGGGTTCAAGGATTTACCCTCTCACGTCCTCTCACCTAAAATCAAAGAGTCTGCTGTAAGAGGGTTCACCCTCTCACATCTGTCTGCAAGATACACCACCATTCCAATGGCTCTCCACCATCAGAGTACTTCCCCCACAGCACCCACAAATGTCAGTGTGTTCTTAGCAAGGGTAGCCAATCAAAGATGGACAGGGACAAATGTCAGGAGGCTTCGCATTGCTGGCTGTTAGTCAGATGTCCCTACTTCCCCAACCACTGGCCATCAAAATTGGGACATGCACCCTTGGGGAGGCATGGGCCTGGCAAACCAAAAATGACTGTTCTCTTTATCTTACTAGACTGATTGATGCCCAAGTGACCAGTCCAGAAGGGACCAGGGAGGAGAGGCTCTTGCTCCAAAATCATCTGATTGGATGCTGCTCTGGTTCCCACCTCCCTCCAAGGGCACCTGCCCCAGGTGGAAATGAGCCAGTGCTTGAGAAAAAGGGAGCAAGGAGGTGGGGTGCTGAGGGGCCTTGGAGGTAAGCCACCAGACACCCTCACCACTGGGCATGCTCCTTGGCGGGGATCCCAAACACAGGCTGCAGAAACAAACATGCAAGTCACTCTCTCTAGCTCATAAGGAGGTGAACCTTCCTCAGTTTGGCCCATTCTTGACCCGATACAGGGAAGACTTGGGGATGGAGGAAGGGGATGTGGAGGCTGAGCCTGACTGGCTTGTAGCCTCTCCTTCCCATGGGTACCGTTGGCAGTGTTTCAGACCATTGTTCCCACAAAAAGAAAGCTGATAGGAAGAGCTGCCTACCTCTCCATAAAAGGTTCCCTTGGGGAACCCTGCCACCAAACGTAGAATCCATTTTAAAAGAAACCTAATTTAGATAGATAAGAATCCTGTGTGGCTGCGCCATTTAAATTGTCTTGGTATTTATTACCTTGAACATTTCACAAATACTTTTTAAAATCACTTTCAGAATAATTCTATTAACAAAATAGAAGGATGACTTTATTAACACTGAAAAGAAAACAGAAAAGGAAAAAAAAAAAAAACCAGGTTTTATGTAAAGGCTCATCCTAGTGGGTCATGTTCCCTGACAACAGGGGACATTTCCTTAACCACTGCCCTAAGTGGGAGTGCACCTGCTTTCCAGAAGTCAGCCAACAAGGCCCTTTGCAACTCTAAGGGTCTCCAGAAAGCATGTCTGGGCACCTACGCCTCATTTCCTCTTGCTTATAAAAATCTGTCCCCAGGGTAGGGGCCTTTATTATTCTGCAGCTGAGCAGAGCAGAGATCACTGCCCACATACACCACAGGCAAGGACGTTTAGGGCAGGGGACCCTTGGGCTCTGTCCCTGACTGCCACTGATCCTTCCCTCTCCTGCTGCCAGCCCACACTGGCTTGCTGGTGCTACCCAGTTGTCTCCGGTCTCCCCCCCACAGCGCGTGCGACATCCAGCACCTCCAAAATCACCCCCCCCCCCGAGTGAGGTTAGCTTCGGATTCCCTAAATGAGAAACAGCCGGATACTCTGCCTCAGCTGCCTTGTCCACACCAGGATTCAGAACCCTCGGGGCTTCTATCCCATTTGGCTCTAGACAGACTTATAAGGGACAGATAAGGGGTTACCCAGAGCCTGGAAAGTTCAAAGATATGACCCGACCCCCCCTCCAACACATACACAGTATCCTTGGAAGTGGGCACCAAGTCACAAGTAACTAGAGCAGACAGGATAGAAAAAGATGACATTCAAGGTGCAGAGGGGGGAGCATACGAGCAAAAAAGAAAAGATTTATAAGGAAAAGAAGAGAAATTAAGCTCAGCGGGGAGAAAGCAATCAATATGCATGAAGAGGCAGGTTAATTAAATATGTATAATGCAACCAGCTTTCCCACACCCCAGCAAGGAAGAAGAAAGGCAGAGCCAATACTTACTGTCGTTGACCGGTCCTCATGGCCTGCAGGTCTTTGCCAAGTGGATGGTCAGAGACGCTGAGGGTTAAGGAACTCTAAGGAAAGAGTAGATCTTTCTTTTAGCAGTGAAATCCTTGGCAGGTGAAAGGCATGTTTGCAGGGACACATAGGCTCACGCATGCATACATATATACATAAGCATGCATGCACAACACACCTCCCACCACTTGAGCCAGGCAGCAAGCGGCCCCAAAAGCTCTTCTCTCTGCTTGTCACATCCAGTAAATACTGAAGCAGCCTACACCCAGCAGGCGGCGGCTCAGCTCCCGGGCACAGTCTGCACGCCCATCCTCATTGGCAGCACGCAGGAGATGCCCCCAAGCAGAGCTGACCTGGCACGCATCTCGTACCTTCCTCCTTCGGCCTCACTAACCTGCAGCTCCTTTGGCTGCAGCTCAAGGAGAAGTCTTTCTCCAGCCCACAGCAGCTGCTCTGCCCCCCAGCCAAGAGTAGGTATTAACTCTTCAGGCCACCAAGTAGCTGAAAATCCAGGGAAGGGTGCTTCTCTTAATGAGCTCTGCTGCTGGCTGGGAGGCTGGAGGCTGGAGGCTGGTGGCTGCACTGGAGCACAGGGAGCATAAAGATCTTGCCCCAGACAGCTGCTGACAGCAGGAGCCAAGCCGAATCAAATCTCCTAATGAGCCAGGAGGAGGGGGCCTGTCTTGCTGGGTGTGATGTGATGTGATAAATGCAGAGAGCGAGAAAGCTACGGGGCAGGTCACACATCTAAATTCCACCCCCTTTCTCCCAATTCTATTGCACAGCGCTCCCAAGCCAAACCACACAGCCCTGAAATTACCCCCTCTCTGCCAAGTCTCAGCTGTCCCCTTACTCAACAGAGGAACCTCTCCCCTAGCCCATTTCCATACCCTCACCCCACCAGGATCAACCCCACCGCTCCCCACTCCTTAATGAGAAATTCCCACCTCCTCTGCCTCCTGGAACGTGCAGATTTCCCAACCCCATGCTCCTGCCTCTCACCTGGTTTTTCCTACAGTAGCAACTCACCTCTCTTTCCTCATCCATCACCTAGCAACTCCCCCCCCCCAGACTTGCATTTGTGATGGAGTGAGACTTTTTCCTTTGTTCTGCCCGATCTGCTCATCATCTCTCTGTTTCTGTCTTTCCCCCCCTCAATATTATTTCCAAACCTCTATACCCACATAGTTCTTCGTACCGTCTGCTTCTGTTCCAGAAGGGAGATCCTTCCTGTTTGTCCTAGTTCTCTGAAAGTGGTACCCAGACTGGCAGTCTGAGCATCACCTGGGAATGTGATGGGCATGCCACTGCTCAGGCCCCCTGCAGAGACCTTTGGTGGCAGAAACTGGGAGTGGGACCCAGCATGCCCGGAGATTCTAATACACCCTAAAGTTTGCAACTCCTCTGGGATAAAGCTTGCCTTCTCTTCTCCATCACATTCTCAGGCTCTTTGGCTATTCCCATGTCCGTTCAAGAACCAGCTTCAAATACACCTGGCCTTGTGGCAAGTTATTTCTCAAGCCAGAAGTTAGAAGATGTTTCTTAGGAAAGTAGAGGCTTTGTAATAAAGACAATCAATTCCATTTATTTGACTCAATACTGGGGATTGTGTTGCTCAATACTGGGGATTGAACCAAGAGCCTTACAGATGCTAGGCCAGCGCTCTACCGCTAAGCTGTATTTCCAGCCTCTCTTTTTTTTAATTTCAGACAGGATCTCCTTAAGTTGCCTAGGCTGTCTTTAAACTCACTCTGTAGCCCAGGCAGGCTTTGAGACTGCCATCCTTCTAGGTTAGCCTCCTGAACAGCCAGCCATCAGGCCCAGCTTATTTAACATTATTAAATGTGTAAAGCAGAACTAGGCTGGTGGGCGGCTGCAGAGATGGCTCCGTGATTAAGAATACCGACTGCTCTTCCAAAGGTCCTGAGTTCAATTCCCAGCAACCACATGGTGGCTCACAGCCATCTGTAACGAGATCTGGTGCCCTCTTCTGTATATGCAATTAAATACATACATACATACATACATACATACATACATACATACATACATACACAAACAAATAAACTAGGCTGGCGGTACAGCACTCACAAGGCTGAGGCCATAGGATCAGGAGTTCAAGGACAGCCTGAGCTTCCTCCACCTTCACAAACCAAGTATAAAACACTTTCATGAATTGTCATTCTACAATTCCACATAATACAGTCAGGAAGCTTACCATCCCCATGCTACAGATGAGGACGCTGAGACTAGATGTGATAAAGTTTCTTTTTTTTTTTTTTTTTAAATGATACAATACACAATGGCAGCACAAGAACCAACATTGGTGTCTTAGGACTCTGACAGGGGAGCTTTTGCTCCTATGTCATGCTGGGACACGGTCTCTCTGAGCATAGCTATTGGTGCATGACCCACGTTCTGACAGTGAAATTAATGTGCTCTAATCACTCATTGCCTAGTGCTAGGACGAAATAGAAACCCTGATGCTGCCCCCACAGCGACTCACTCTCTCTCTAGTAATGTCCATAACATCGCTCTGTTAGGCAAAGGTGCCTTCATGTTACCAAGTGAGATGTCTTCTTGAAACACGATGCTAGCTAAAATTCAGTGTTAAGCTGAAAGAGAATTTTTCCCTTTCTAGATCCTTTCCTGGTATTTTGTAGCATAAGGGGGAAAAATCCATGGATAAATATTGCTCTCATCCAAGATATGTTTACACCTTGAGAGAGGTGGTCCACAGAGCTAATGTTTAGGGATCATTTTGTATGTGCTAGACACTCACTAGAGTTCATTTAATTCCCACAATAAATTTACAAAGCCAACATCTTCATCAGCCCCTTTCTTAGGTGCAAAACCAGAGACCGGTCATTTACAAACAGCAGAGCTGGTGTCTGGCCTCTAATGTGGTACTGCTATGCCCCTCCCTCTTACCCAGATGTGATGTCATTAGCAGACCCTTCCCCACCAGGGCTAATATGGGGCAAAGGTTTTCTCAGAGTTTTGTGTTGTCTGATCCACAGGAAGGAAAGGCACGAGGGAATGTGTGTGAGGCTGCAGATGGGCTTGAGTCTGGGGCAGGAGCTGATGAATACTAACCATACATCAGAGTCTTCAATTAGCCCAGTGTCGAGAAGGCAATAAGTCAAATGTTTTGGGAAAGATGCCATAATTAATAAAGTTCTAAAAGGAAAGGTGAAAATGGAAAGAATGGGCAGGCATGGAGAGCATTGGGAAAAGAAGACAGGCAAACCTGACCCTGAAGTCTCTGCCCACACACTCCTAGGCACTAGTGTGGAACCGTAGAATGCCAATCTGAGAGGTGCAAACCTGATACAGTCCTGTCTATTGGAGGACTCCCCCAGAAGCTTCCAGAGACAGATGTGGGAAGAATTCCAGGGGGAAATGGGGTGTCATTTCAACACCAGGGAAACTGAGACAGAAGAGCCACATTTGAGGCCAGTCTGGGATACAGAGGGAGACCCTGTCTGAAGACAATGACAGCAAAATTTCCAAGCTCAACATTAAGCTGGCTCCAAAGTCAAGCATTCTACCATGGGTTTCTCTCCTGGATGGATGATGCAGGAAAGGACAAAAACTGTATAGTTCTAGGATGCCAGAATTCACCCACTTGAACTCTGATTCCCCCGGGGTGCTGGTCAAGCTTTTGTGGCTACTGCTCCTGACTCCCTAGCTGAAAACTGGCCCCAGCTTCTGTTTTTCTCAAGGAAAGCTGTGATGACCAGCCTGGATTTGGCTGTGTAGGTGACCCAGCAACCCCTCTGCTCTTTCCATTTTAAAGCAGTCTCCTTGGGAACCATCTTCCCGGGCGCAGACCAGTCCCGCAACTCTGAAATTAGAGCTGCACCAACGAGGCTCTGCTGGACAGCTCCACACACCACCACCACCACCACCACCACCACAAGGCCCACAGACTCCAGGTATGCCCAGCAACCTTGCTCTCAGCCCTTCCTGCCTTCCGGCAGGGCTCCCTCTGTTTGCTCATGACATCACTGCATCCTCATCCCTGGGGTAACAAGTGCAGATATTTCTGGCATCTTCTTCATTTCTCTTGCTAAATTGGTGTTCCAATCTGATCATTGTGTTTCTGAATTATTCCTTAGCTCCATTCCCCTCCCATCCATTGACACAGAGGTTATTCAGCTCCCCAAGCAGGTCTCCCTGCCCCACTCCTCCCCCACCCACCACCACCCACAAACCTCAGTTACCCGCGGAACAGACACCCTAAGCAGATCAACTGTGTAATAATCTTTGATGGGCTCCATTGCGGCTCCTCTGTTTGCCTGACAATAAGCTGGTCCTGCTTCTCGGTCTGGTTCTATTGCTCTCTCAAATACATACCTTCACGCCCATGCACCTGCTCCCTCCGTTCAGACAGCCCTATCCTGTTTCTGCCTCTTAACTTCCAGCTCCTTGGCCAACCCCTTTACCTCTGAGCTAAAAGCTCTCCTTCTGAGCTCGTTCAGAAAGACTTCAATTAGAAGAGCTGCTCTATCCCAATCCCACCACCTTGCGGTGTGATTTCTGACAGCCTGAACCACGGTCTAGTTTCATTTGTAGTTTCCAATCCTCCCAAATTGATTTCCACTCCAGAAAGACAGCCTCTATGATTGACTCCCTTTGCTCCCAACTCTCATGGCTTCATGCGGAGTAGGTGTTTAATACCCTGGCTAACTCTGAGTTATGAGTTCTTTTAAATATTTTAGTTTTATTTACTTATTTTGGGGGGAGGTGGTAAAGAAAAAGAAAAATCACCAAGCCTTCCTTATGGCCAAAATGTCTTAAGACATCTGCAGTCTCCTGGCCAGAATGGAAGTCGGGAGAAGGCTAACAGCTTTTGGGGACAGTAGCACAGGTACAGAGGGCTTTTATAAACGGTCCCAACAGCCCGATCTGGGCAGGGTAGAATTAATCAGGAACAAAAGGGGCACCTGGCATTGCCACACAGGCCCGAGAATAGAATTAAATTGAAGATAAAAGGAATTAAAATCTGCACTATAATATTTTAAAAAGCCATGATAGAAGAGGTTTATTGCCAAATGCCCTCCTGTGTATTTATTTAATCAACATACCACCTAGGATAGCACCACATTCAAAGCTCTTAATGAAAGTCATTTGGATATCAGATTTGAATTCTGGTCAGCATGCTCAAGCTCTTCCACAAATCTTTTAAAAGCAATTTCCACTGCTCGGCTTCCCGGTAACAGCAGAAACCTGAATCAACATATGCTGCATTGATTGGGGGTTTCCATGGAGACTGGAAGGACATAGGGAAGAGCAGGACAGAAAGAGGACACCTGACCCAAAATTCTACTCTAAAACAACAAAAACACGCAGCTCATGCTCATTCCTCTGAGCATGATCAGCCCCCTTTCCTGTCCATCAGTTCAGGCATCCAGATACTTAATTTGTAATAACCTTCCCGGGTTCCCATAAGGGACATCATGGGGTCAGGGAGAAGGGTCAGCAGCTAACGCTCAGAACCCATGAGGCTTGCAGGAAAGTATGGAAGAACAGAACAAAGGGCCGCCGGACATCATTCCTGCTAACTAGCTCTGCAGCACTAACAACCTGCCCTGGCTCTGTGATCACCGACCAACAAGACCAAGAACCTGTGAACTTTTAACTCTTTCTCTCTGAGCCAGGCAGGGTGGCATTTACCCATAAGAACAGCCCTTGGGAAGGGGAGACAAGAGGACCAGGAGCCAAAAGACATCTTTGTCTCAATACTCCCCACACTCCCCAAAATTCTCATTGTAAAACTCAAATGAACATACCTACCCTGTCCATTTTCCAGGGTGCCTATAAAAAATAAGTGAAAAGGTCTGGGGGGGTTTGTGAGTTCCAGCATATGGTCTTCTGTTATTATATTTGGGGGGTGACTGTGGCTTCCTTTTAAATAGAATTTTGCCAGTGAGAAAGTATATACCCCCCAAAAAGGTAAGCTTATTAATTTAGTGGGGACTGTACAGAACTGAGGGAAGGTCCAGTGGATGTGATAGCCTGGGGTTTTAGTCACAGGAGTATTACTTTCTAGACATGACCATGGGCAAGTGATTCATTCTGACTGTCATCATCATTGTGGGATATAATAAAGGCCACAGCCATACCAATGTCACAGGCTTGTCACCATGGTTAAGTGAGGTAATAGCACAGGGTGTTTTCCACAATGCTTGACAGGTAGCAAGTGGCCCTTGATCATGAAGCACCCTCGTGTTATTGTTGGCCTTATCAACAACATTTCACCAACTAAAACGGGATTTAGATTTCCACTACTTCCCTGCTTGACACAAGGGAATTACCTAGATGGTGTCTGTTCAGCTGTTTACTAAGCTGTTTGAGGAAAGGTGCAATGGAAATAGAATTGTTATTATTTAAAGACTCAGGTTTTCTTCCCCACTCGCTTACCACGGTGATTCAACATGTAGAAGATAACACATTTGTGAGGTTGTGGGAGCCTCTGGCCTCTGTTGCCTTTACTCTTCCTTTTTGTCCCTCTTGGGCCTCCATCTGTCACCTAGCTGCTCACCACAGGCTTTTCTTCTTTCTACCCTTCTAGTCTCTTGTCTTTGTACTCCCCTTTCTAACTGTGTCTAGAAAGGAATTTTAAAATGGAACCACGGAGGCTTGGGTACCTAAGTCTGCAAACGCTCCTTGGGGTTCCTAAAACTAGGAAAACTGAGAAAATGACATAAAACCTGGGGAGATGGTTATACAATCCTATCTCTTGGACAACGGTTGCCTATGTTTATTTTTTAATGCAATACACAGACCTAGAATGGGGTCCTGACTCCAGTCAAAAATGATAGAAATGTGATGGGAATGAGGAAGATGTAAGCACTGATGGGATAGTTGATGATCTTATGCTAGCCCTTCTCCTTGGCTCTTTGGCTGGCTCCTCGTTCCATCCCATAAATGCCTCCTTTCTAACCCTGACCTTCTGCCCTGTTGTTTTTGCATGCTGCCTGGGTAGTCTCATCCTCACTGCCTTTGGGTGCACTAACCATTTCCCCAACTCTGGTCCCTCTCCCAATCATGCAGATTCCTATAACCTGTGGATTACCAGACAGCATCCTCTGGTAGCCCACAGGCACAACAAATACAAATATAGACCTAAAACCCAAGCACATCACATCCCCTTTTCCTGACCTATTTTATCTGTCATCCCCTCCTGCCACCCTCTGCCACCCACATAGCCCTTGGCTCCCTCTGGCATTGGTGAGATCGGGTTTTGATACCACCATCTACTGAGTAATTCAAGCCAAAAATAGAGAAGTAATTAGAGGTAACTCCTTTTCTCTCTGCTCCTGTCTTTAACCAATTATCAAATCATGCTGATTAAATTTCTTTCATAGTTTTTAAATCCATCTCCTGCCTTGTATCCCTACTCCCACCGCCCTGGCTCATGTCCTCGCGGTCCCAGCTGATGTCTTCACAGCATCTGCTCTCTGCAACCCAATCTGTGACCTTAAACTCAGCTCCATTTTGTAGCCACAAACATATGTTTAAGTCCCAAATATGATTATGTCCCTTTTCCTCCAAGCTTAAGCATAAAGTTCAAGCTTAATAAAGAACTTAATACACAAGCTCCCTCAGACTTGGCTCTTGCCTCCCTTGAGAGCTGCCCATCACTCCCTTGGCTTAAGCTTCCAGCTCCAACCCCCACCCCCTCCAGTGCTCACACTTGAGCACAGGGCTCTATGTCCCTTATTTGTTTCAGGCCATCTGCCTAGAATTGACTTGCCTGCACCCAACTCACCCTTCAAACTGAACTTCAGGAAGCTACCCTTGCCCACTCCAGGGTAGCAAGTGCCCTTCATATCCTTGGGGTTCCTGGGAATATGTGTCTACCTTGTTACCTGCAACTCTCTTCTTCTTATATGACCCCAAGTTCATCAAGGACACAGAAACGTATTTACTACATATTCCTTCATTCAACTGGCATTTCAGAATCTCCTTTATGGCAAGCAATGTGCTATGCATGGCATTCCACAGATAAAAGATATTTCCATCTCTACATCCCCCCAACTTAGCATGGTACTCGACACCAGTAAAATGCTCCAGTGTCAAATTGGCCTGAGCCTGTGAGTAGTAAGGCAAGTGAGACCATGTCTTGGTCTGGAGCAGGATGCTGGCCAACACGAAGATATGAAAACACCCCAGGCTTTCAGACATCAGTGATAAGGGTTCAAGCTTTAATTCGACCTATTCACACCAGGCTCACCTTCCCTGAGGATCTTGCTCTTTCTTTTAAATCTCTGAAATTGAAGTTACTCAGGCCAACTCCCTATGTCGCTGTACAAGAATTCATAGACATGTCAAAGCAGACATGGGCTGTAAATTATTCATCCTCAAGAAACATGAAAGCCCATGATAAGCATCATGTCAGACAAGGCAGAGGGCCAACACCGGGTAGGAACAGAGGTGGCGCTGCAGTAATGGGAAGGGTGGTCAGGCCAGGGATGAGGAAGGAGGAAGACCTGTCCGATGGGCAGGAGCCACTGACACAGCTGAAATGTGCTCTGTCCTCCTGTCTGTCTGTCCCAGATTATTAATTTCTTCTCCTTCTTAGACAGTAACAAAAGCTTCCTCCTTTGGCATTGGGGTCCACAGCTGTGGGCAGAAGTGACTTCAAGGCTTCAACACACACACACACACACACACACACACACACACACACACACACACACACACACTGAATATAAAGTAAACTCTTCCACAAGCATCTGAGCCTGGAATGTGGTGGACTGGGGTTTGCCACAGGAAATAGTGCTGTGCGGACTGGGATCCTGGAAATGGTTCTCCCTTCTCAGAGCCCTTTGGAAAATGAGCACTCTCCCTGAGATGCCTCGCTTCCAGGTGATGTTGGCACTGGGGTTGGAGGAGGGACTCAACTGTGTGGGTGTACCTTGAGGAGCAGAGATGCTAAGCTAATTCTCACTGACACTGCCTTGAGAGACAAGGTCTTGGCAAGACATCCTTAAACCGCTCAGCTTTTCCAAGACACTCTTCCCCTAGAACTTTTTACTGAAAAGCCCAGAAAACTGTTGAAAACTGCAAAAGAGAACATGGTCAAAGGCCCTGAGGAGAGAGCTGGTGTTTCTAGATAGTGGAAATCTTAACTTCAAGTATTAGAGCAGAGCACTGGGGCTCGTCAGCCTCTCCAGGGGTGGAGGTGTTTGGATGAAGAAGGTATGAAAAACTATAAAACCGAGAGTCTGTGATAGGACTCAGGGGGAAAATATTCTACCTCCTCTAGGGATGGAGTTCACTCAGTTAGAGTGCTGGTCCAGAATGAATGAGGTCCTGGGTTCAATCCCAACAGCAGGAAAAAAGAAAATTGGGAAAAATATTCGCAGCTGCAAAGTGATTACACCTCACAAATCTTTCACTTGTGCAGTACAGTCGAGACTCGGGAAGTGACTTCCCTTGTCAGCTGAACTTGAATGTGGTTTTGAACCTCATTGAGCCTCTGCTTATCCCAAGAAAGTGGAGGTTAAATCACATAACAAAGGTAAAATCCTTAGCAAAGTTTCTCAGTATATCTTCTTCGAGGCTAGTTTATTTTATTCCTTTTGGCTGAATTTTGCAAAAACCTTCAGAAATAAGTGGATACTTGTTATTGTCCCCATTTTTGAGATTACCAAGGTGAAGCTGCTTAGTGTCTCTGAGTGAAGGGCTCCAGGAAACTCAGCCAATGGCTCTAGGAAGTCTACAATCCAGGGTCACCAGAGTTCTTTCTACCCTACCAGCACATTCTCTGCACGTCCACCTGTTGCCCCATCATTGAGATCTGCAGTTTGGGGAAGAAGGATTTCCATAAAGCACATTCTGCTTAAGCAGCCAGCCATCCTCTTGAGCATCTGCCCTGAGTACCGGCCATGTCCTAAGATGGCTATTGTGGCTCAGGACCCATCTCCAGGTCAGAGTTCACTGACCCATGAGAAAAAGACTTTGTCCCCATTAGCAGAAGGTTTTGTAAAGAGAATCTGCATACGTTTTCAGGTTCCACTTGTGATGAATAAAATTGTCAACTTGACAAGATCTAGAATCGTCTAGGAGATAAAACCACTGGGTTTGTCTGGGTTGGGTTCATTGAGGTAGAAGAATTGACTCTAACTGTGGGCGGCATCATTCTCCGGGCTGGTGTCCCAGACGGAATGAAAAGGAGGCAGTGAGCTGACCGCTCACATTCATCTCTCTCTGCTCTCTACTGCAGACACAATGTGACCAGCTGCTTCTTATTCCTGCTGGGGTGTGCTCCTTACCGTGATGGATCACACCCTCAATCTGTGAGCCTAAACAGACCCTCCCTTCAGGGATGGTATTTTGTCCCAGCAAGAGGAAAATAGTTAATCCAAGCACTACGTTAAAAAAAAAATTAATAGGAATAAATCAAAACTAAAAGGGTCTGATAGCCAGGAGCATTCACCTTGGCCTGGCATTGCTGAGATGTAGGCCATGATAAAAATCTACTCCCCACTCCCCACCCCCACCAAGCCCCAACCCTGACACAAACTTCATCCAAGAAGCCTTCTCTAAGAGTGAGAAGAGAGACAAATAGTTAATAAAGACCAGACTGCTACATGGATGGCTGGTGGGCTGTGATTTCCCAAAGGATAGTGACAGCCACCATCAGCACGATACCACGCTCCTGTCTGTCAAGGTTTAACTTTTCCGAATCACTAATTCAACCTCGTAAACACTTATAATGCTCCTGCCTTCCAGAAATCCCTATATCCTCTGAGGAAACCCTAAAGGTTTCCAAATCTATTAAGAACAAGTGGCCCCACAGTAAGCCACATTGTAGACTGGGTTAAGCATTCCTGCATTGCTGCAGATGGAGGCCTCCTAAGGTCAGAGCACACCAATCCCTGAAAGCCCCGTACCGTAGACAGTGAATGGATACCAAGTAGTTCTAATACAGAAAAAAAAAAATATGAAGAACCTCTTTCCCACAACACAACACACACACACACACACACACACACACACACACCCTCAAAAAAAAAATCAACAGCCACCATGCTGGGGACCTATCACCTCCTGTAGCTGGTATATGTAGCCTTGACTTGCCACTTAGGAATTGGCGCCCTCAGATGTATTTTAATCTCCCTCCAACTCATTGGCATTGTGAGTCCCTTTGCATTGGAATGTGTCACTAGTGTTAGTCACCAGCAGAGCTGAGCAGACCTGCTTGGCTGACTAGAAACAAGACAGATGCTATCTATGTTCAGCCAGGCTGCTGTGCAGGCGACCCCGGTTCCAAACAGCAGCTGAGCAAGACATGAATGGATCTAAAAATAAAGAGCCTGTGGCACAGTCCAGACATCAACTGACAATATTTCCAGGGACCCCACACACACACACAAAAAAAAAAAAAAAAAAAAAAATCTGAGGCCAGAAACAGGATCCCTGTCTGCCAGAAAGCAGACTTCAGGGGTCCTAAGGAGTTGAGGTAGAGACCGTAAGAAAACCAAAAGAAGAAAGAAAAGAAAAAGAAAGAGCTCATCCTCTACTAACTAGGAAGAAGAGGCTATTCCTGCATCCTTGCTCTGGACCAGAGTGGCAGGCTTGCCCTGCTCCGAGGAGCTCTGAAAGAGGGTAAGTGGAGACCATGACAGGCGGGAAATGTCTTTCTCCTCTCTGTTGTCTGTCCTGCTTCTCCTAGTAAGACTCAGCTGGCCTGTCCAGGGATCCATCAGGCTCCTGGAGAAACAGCCACACACTCTTACCTGGCTGGCGGTGGGCAGCGCAGCTGGGAAGATGCGGCTGGTGTCCGCCCCAGCTGGGCATGGCTCGGTGAAGCCCTGAGTGACAGAGTCAGCCCTCTCCTGGTACATGGGTGAGGGTGATGGAGCGTGGCCGCCTCACCTCGGGCCCCTAGAAGAGCCCCTGCAACATGCTGCTGGGGAGCGCTCTGCTCTGCGCCAGGCTTTGCATCTCATGAAAAGGGAAAGAGCAAGCGGAGCCGAGCCAGCGAGCGAGCGCAGGGGAGGGGGTGGGGAGGCAGAGGGAGGGGAGAGGGGGCACTCTGACAGATGATGCGCAGCCACGCAGATGGGGGAGGACCGCAGGCTCCAGCAGGATGGCAATGCCTCTGTGGCACTCTGCGGATGGCTTGAACACAGGCAGCTACCTCGAGGGGCTGGTGGCTCGGCGAAGTTCAGCCAGGAGCAGAAAGCGTAAGGGTGTGGCTGAGGTCACCGAGGTGGGAGAGAAAGGTGGTCAGCTTCCGCTGAGAATCACATCCAAACGGGAGTATGCTTCTTCGGGACATGGGGGAGGGGGAAACACAGGCCCCACATTCCTGACTTCGCTTCAAGGTTGTCCCTGTCCTCTCCCAAAACTAGAAAAGCCATTTAGACTTGGGATTTAGAACGGGCAGGCAATTTATGTCAAGCACTACTCCAACTTTCTTGAAGATGAGGAAAATATTAGACATGGATGGGTAAGAGGCAGGAAATGTTCAGTGGCCTTTGTCACCCTGTGCAGAGGCAAGCCAGACCGCTCCCCCTGCCACACACACAATGGGTTGGTTACCAGAGGCTTGTGCTGTCAAGAACAGGATCAAGAGAGAGGTTCAGCAGAGTAGAGCCAATGTGCCACACGATACTTCCGTCTGTAACGGTCCATTCTGATGGCCAGGAGCACAGCCTTCTGGCTAGCTTGGGCCAGTGCCCAGAGCTGCTTTTGAGCAGCGGGGAGGGCGCTTCACAGGATTCTAGAGTGTTCATGCAATGGGTTTACTGCACAAGCCCCAGGCTGACAGTCACTAGCTCTGTTGACAACCACAGCCAGAGAGAGAGAGTGACAGAAAAATAAACAAACTGTCGAAGGGAAAGGAGACCAAAGGAAGCTGCAGTTGGGGAAAACTCCAACAACACAGCTCAGGCAGGGAAAAGAGACCTCAAACAAGGGCTTTCTCAGGAGGAGGGGGCGGGATGCAAAAAGTGACTGATTTGGATGTCTAGGGAACCATCCTTCCTTCCCCAAGCTAATACTCCTCAGTCAAGCCTCTCTCCAAAGGATGTGACCAGCACTGACCCTAGAGATGAACCATCCCGCTAACCTGTCAGGCTCCTGTCTCCACAGATGCTCGTATCATCATGTTTCTGCAGCCTAAAATGTTGCTCCATTTCAACACAGTCAGGTCAATATAATGACCGCTGTTAAGAGCCTACTGTGTGCTTCCGGGGGCTGCTGAGGAAATGGATAGCCTTGTCATGCCAGATAATTGGAGGAAGGGACATGAATGAATGGAGTACTCAAATCACTAAGGAAAAGGGAGGAAGGAGGGAAGAGGACTCCCAACTGGGAAGTCAAGGAGGCTCTCTGAGAGGAGGTACCTCCTTCCTGTACACTAACGGCTGCAGGCACACTTTGACCAGTAAGAATGACTGAGACGGAGAACCCAAGACTAAGGAATGGCCTAGGTGAAGTACAGAGCCTGGAGGTGTGTCTGAGTTGTTAGCCGTGAACCATCTCTCTGAGAAATCGAGAGTCACTTTGATCCTTAGATCTATGTTTTGTGAAGATACTGAGGTGGAAGGAATTGGAGGAAGATGAAGCCAGTCACAAGTTACCACAAATTCAAGGGTAAGAGGGGACGAGAACCCAAGACAATGGACTTGAGGGGAAGAGACCAACTATGGAGATTTGTGAAGGCTGAATTAACAGGACTTGATTTGGCCGGAGTTGGGGTGTGTGTGCTGAATTCAGAATAGCTGAGCATAGGGAGGAGGTAAGAATAACTAACTATAATCCATCATTTGAGAACTAGTTACAAATGCTGAGAGACCCAAACAGAAGTGCAGCCTTAAGCTGGTAAAAACCTGCACTGTGCTTGGTTGCGGGTAGATTGGTTGAGCTCTATCAGGGTAGAAGATAAAGAGGAGACAGAAAGGTGGGAGCTTTCTACTTGAAACCAAGAGCTGGTGGCAATAAATGGATCCCTCAACGATGGAGAGGAGAGAGAGAGGGACTCGGGGAAGATCCTGAAGAAGTTACCACATTTAAAGGGAATAAGAACCAAACAAAGATTGAAGGAAGAAAACCTGTCTGATAGATAGAAAGTGGGATGAACGAAGCAGTCCAGAAGTCAGAAAAGATGAACACTGAACGAGAGTCAAACGCTGAAGAGATCAGTGTGGGTGAGGAGAGAGACGCACATGACTGACCTCGACTTGAGGCTGTCGGTAGGCACCTGAACCTTGGCTTAGAGCAAGAGATCTCAAGCTCAAGATGAAACAAATCCTCTGGAGTGTTTGCTAAAGTACTAACTGAGAAACCCAACACCTCAGGTTTCCAATTCAGTGGGGGTGGAATGGAGTCGAGAATTTGCATCTCCAGGGCTGCCTCTACCCAGGGGAAGTAACAGCCTCATTAAGAGTAAGAAATGAGCATAATCATTAAGAACCCCACCCACAGAGAGTGTTTTTGAGGATCCAGCTAGAAGGTCCATCACCTCTCACCTGGGCCCCAATATTATGGGATGGTCTCTCTGCTCCCTGTGCCTGCCCTCTTGAACCTTCTTGGATTGAGGAGACTAAACCCTTTTTGGAAGGGATGACTTTTCTCCTCTCTCTGTTGATCTAGCAGGGTTCAGGCAGTGTTTTTTCCTTTCCTCAAGATGGGAGGAAATGACCACCATCCCAGAAATTCTTAATACTTTTTTTTTGTTACTTACATTAAAAATAGTGCATTCTCAAACAGATTCCCAGGGATGCTGGGAATTATGCAGGTCTGGAACTGCACATGAGGACATCAGACTCATGGGTATTATTACACTATGGTTGTTCACCCTGTCACACAAGCAGAATGTCATTTTCTTGTTTGTTTGTTTGTTTGTTTGTTTGTTTGTTTGTTGTTTTGAGATGGAGCCTCTCTATTACGTAGCCTTGGTTGTCCCTGGCCTCTGAACTCATAGAGATCCACCTGCCTCTGCCTCCTGATGCTGGGAGTGACTGGCCGGAATGTCATTTCTGTAGGGGCACTGGATTCTGCCAGGTGCCCTAAGTCTAAGAGAAGAAACAACTCAGCCATGGTAGGATCTGTGCAATGAATCAATTGAGGAGGTTCAGCTTAAAGAAATGAAGGGAAGGGGGCAGGAGAGATGGCTCAGAGGTTAAGAGCACTGGCTATTCTTCCAGAGGACCTGAGTTCAATTCCCAGCACCCATATGGTGGCTCACAACCATCTGTAAAGAGATCTGGCACCCTCTTCTGTATACATAATAAATAAATCAATCTTTAAAAAGAAAGAAAGAAAGGAAGAAAGAAAGAAAGAAAGAAAGAAAGAAAGAAAGAAAGAAAGAAAGAAAGAAAGAAAGGAAAAGGGACAAATAGCAGAATACGACCAGCTGGTCAAAGCCACAGAAACGGATTTTGCTTTAAAGAACAGAACTCTTTCATCTGTGTATCCCCAGCACCAGATAAGTACCTGGAATGGACAAGAACTCCACAAATGTTGGAATAAATTGAATCAAGAACTGAGACTGAGGAGTAAGAAGGGTTTTGGTTTTAAGGGCAAGCAATATGAAGGTGGAGTGTTTGGAGTGAGGGAGAAGAAACTGTCACTGACAGAGACTAAATAAACAAGAAAGAAAGGAATCAAGGAGGGGGGGAGTGGTGGTGGTGGTGGTGGCGCACGCCTTTAATCCCAGCACTCAGGAAGCAGAGGCAGGAGGATCTCTGTGAGCTCAAGGCCAGCCTGAGCTAGAGTGAGTTCCAGGACAGCCAGAGCTTTACACAGAGACACTCTGTCTTAAAAAAGAAAAGGAAAGGAGTCAAAGTTTGAGGCCGGATGAATATCCTGGTCAAGAAATTTCCCCTTTTCTGGGTAACGGGGAACGAAAGAAGCAGCAGTTCATGCTGCAGTCTGTGATGTACTCACACAGACTCCCAAGTGTTTCCTAAGTGAGGTAGCCTGAAGATGTAGCCTTTTCCGTTTCCAGTTACCACATGTATTCCATTTTGAGTATAAGAAGAGACGAGATGTAAAGGGGGACATTACAGATACTTGATATATGAGAAACACCTTCTAACACTTCATTTTTTCCCTTTAATTAAGTTCTCTCATCCAATTGTAAGCTATTTGAGGACAGGTGCCATAATATTCCAGGCTCTAATTCACTTTATAACTAAGGATGACCTGGAACTTCTAATTCTCCTGTCTCCACCTTCCAAGTGCTGGAATTAGAGGCCACCACATGGGTGTAGACTAATTTCCAAATGGTCTTATTAAATAATAAAAAACCATATTGGGTCTAATATTGGGGTGAAAGCCTTAGAGATTAGGGAAATAGTGATAGTCACCAACCTTACCTCTCCAGCTCTGCAGCTGCCAAAAGGTGAGTTATTTCCTGTCTACCCGTGCCTTTATTGCCTTGCTGTTCTGCCCTCTCATTGGCTCTTAGCCCAGCTAGCTCACTTCCTTGTCACTGCCTGTCTGTACAGACCTCCAAGTCTCTATGATTGGTACTGAAATAAGGCATGTGTCACCACGCTTGGCTCTTCCCTAGTGTATCCTTGAACACACAGAGACCCTCCCTGCCATTGAGGGCGTGTGCTACCACTGCCTGACTTGTGCTAATGGCTTGTTATTTCCTCTGATCTCCAGGCAAACTTTATTTATTAACATACAAATAAAATATCACCACATTTCAGCACAAATAAAATATCACCACACATGGGGTTTATGCAGCACTACAGAGAGTCCAGAACCTCCTGAGTGCCGGGCAAACACTATAGCAACTCCACCCTCATTTTTTATAGTGCCCCCTGCTGTGCCAGTCCCATAAGTGTGTGCCCCCCAAATAAAACTTTGTTTTTAAGAAAGAAATAAGCATGAGAATGACAGAGGACATTGGGAGGGGAGAAAGGAAACAAGGCAAGATACAAAAGGGTTTGTGAAGGTAGGTAAGCTGAGGCGCATGTGGTGGGGAGAAAGATGGCCCCAGTGATATCCCAGGCTAATCTCTGGGACTTGGGAATGTGATGTCCAGCATGGCAAAAGGGACTTAGCAGATTTGATGAAGCTGTGAAAGGCCTAGAGATGGAAATCCAGTCCTGGATTATCTGAGCCAGTGGCATTCTGACACATTCCAGTAACATAGTTCTTTTTATTAGACTTTTATTTGTTTGGGGTGAAGGTGCGCGTGCCACAGGGCGTAGGGGAAGGTCAGAGAACAACGTGCAGGAAGAAGTCAGTTTCCTCTGTCTACTATGGGGGTTCCTGGCAGCAAACTCAAGTTCTTAGGCTGGATGGCATTCACCTTTACCCACGGAGCCATCTCACCAGCCCTGGAACATATGTTTTTAAAAGTGAAAGAACAGGAAGTTGGCGAGACAGCTCAGCGCTGAAGATCCCTTCCTGCTCTTGCAGAGGACCCGGAGTTGGATTCCCAACGCCTGTGTCAGGCAGATCACAGCCTTTCCTCCAGCACTAGGGGAATCTGTCACCTTCTAAAGAGGGGTCTCCACGGGCTCCTGCCAGCAAGGGCACACACACACACACACACACACACACACACACACACACACACACACGAAAATAAATCTGTTTTTAAGCGGAAGAACGGGACAGAAGGGGAGGTAAGAGACGAAACAGATGAAGGGTAGGAGAGATTCAACCCATAACAGAGACCTGACCCCGGTTTTCTGGCTTTGAAATACAGGACGAAGCCAAGAACCAAGGAATACAGTTATAGCTAGAGCCAGAAAAGCACCCAAAGATCCAAGATGTCAGGTCTGCCAGCACAGGGAACTAACTGCAACCAAGGAGCCAGAAGAGCAGGAAAGCAGATCTCTCCTGGAGCCTCAGGAAGGAACCAACCCAACCAGCACCTTAATGTTAGCCCCTCAGGACTCCTGTGAAGCCCCCAGCTAATGGAGCTGGTGATAATAAATTTGTCCTAAGTCAACTGGTACATGTGTGGTGACTTGTTAGGGCAGCAGTGACTATAGCACAGGCGTTTCTGCATTTGGGTAAGGGTAATGAATACTAACCATGCAGAAATACAGAAGACAGCTAAGAAGCAAAATCAGAAACCAGATGGCCTCTGCTTTTTGGTAGAATGTAAGGTCTACATATCTTTCTCCAGACAACACAAAGTGAGTGTCTGAGCTCGCCTTTAAATAACTTGTTAGACTCCTTTTCCTTCTCTTCCCTTCCCAGGCAGATCTAGTAAAAATGGGTCTACCTCTGATCAACCAACCACACCTGATGTTGGTTCAGCTCTCCCACACAGTATTAGCTTTGATGGGAAATGCAATTAATGCCCAAGAATGGAGCAGAGGAAAGGATGGAGGAGGCCTTCTCCTTTCAGAAGAGTGTGTCTGACCACAAGAAAGCAGAGCCTGCCAGCTGGAGGTAAGAAAGAAGGTAAACAGGAGAAATCTAACAAAAATAGTCCAGTCCAAGACTCAAAGGAGCCAGAAAGTTCCAGATAGAAAGCAAATAGGATAATTTGATCAGTAGACAAATGGATAGAAATAGTTAATAGTCAAAAGAATAACAACAACAACAAAACCCTCTGAACTCTTCAGATGGATCTGTTGATGCAGAAATCTATGAGTGTCCAACCCAGCCAGTACTTGAGCATCTCTGAGCACAAGTCCACATGGAGCATGTGCACATGACATACACATGTGCTTGCATTGCTCACGGGTTTACGTGACCTAGAATAACTCCCTTAGCCTCTCTGCAGCACGTGTCTTTGTATAGAGTCGGTATTTTTTTTTTCCCATCCTCTGCATTTGTTTGTGTCAGGGAACCAATTTGTCAACCCCCTAGACAACCACCTTGACCAGCCCACCCACACCCCTGTTGCACAGGGAACATCATGGAAGAGGAGGCAGAAAGAATATAAGAGCCAGAGCGTGGGGATGAATGCTGTGGAATGCCGTCTTATGAATACGGCATGACTGTTACACTCATGAGCTCACACCAGCTCTTTACACCATACAAAACCTACCCAAGATCAAGCCAGTGAAAGCCGCCGCATCGATGGTAGAGATGATCTCCAGGCTCTGTCCCTTACTTACTGAGAATACTGAGGGGAAAGAGAATCGGTTTGGTTTGGTTTTCCTCCAAGGGTGTGGCCACTGGTAGGTTTTCCATGCTCCAATGGTTGGCCCCACACCCATGTACCTATGGGCAGCACCAACTGGATTCAGCGAATTAGCAAAAAACAAAGGAAGGGCCAGAGGAGGGGGAAAAAAAGGGAAAGAAGAGGAGGAGAAGGCAGAGGAGGAAGAAAAAGATATGAAGTTAGGAGAAGGGACTGCTGAGGGGGATCTGAGGGGAGCTTCAGGGGGGAGCTGGGACATGAATATGATCGTATTCCATCGTACACAAGTATGGTATTCTCAAAGAATAATAAAAGACTCTCCAGGCAATTTCTAGCCTGGTAGGGGGCAGTCGAAGAAGCCAGCCTCTCCTCTTGAGAAGAAAATGCAGAACACCCATCCGGGAACCAGTTTCCTTACAAAACAATTTCTCTCCGTTCTTGGACAAAAAAAAAAACATAAACCTTCAGCTATTATTAAAATAGAGATCTGAACAGGGTTGAACTCCTGCTGACAACCGTAGTCAACTCGGATACCCAGAGAGGACAGACCACATAATGAGAGTCCTTCCAAAGCTTCTGGAACACGCTTCCATCCTTGTGAAAAGATGGAAATAAAATGCTGTCTTCCCAATTCTAAAACATTCCCCCCCCCCCCCCCCACACACACATCTTAAGAGTCCCACAGCCAGGAAGTCTTGCAATCCGTGTGGACCTGTAATGAGGTAAGGTCGATGACTACCCCTCCCGAAAATTTAACGCTGAGGTAAAAACATCTGCAACCTTCAGTTGCTAGAATGTCAAAACTGGAGTGGGCTACACGTCTTTGTTGCCAGAAGCCATTTCTGTGCTTATTAAAATGATTTAACTGAACGAGGGGGGGGGAGATGGAGGGAGCACAGCTGAGCTTTAATGGTGGTGTCCACAATTTGAGGCTCCTATGTCACCCGGGGGAAGGATGACCCAAATGACCACTGTGAATGGCTGAAGGTTGTTAGAGGTGAACAGATTGAATGTTTCTGTCTCTTTTCTTCCCTGATACTCTGTCATACGGTTTATTAGTGAGCAGGATGAAGAAAAATGTAAAATCAATTGAAGAGAAGGGAGGAAACTAGCGCCATGCAAAACCCACAGAGGGGTTGACAGCGCTGGTGTGAAGGTCAGTCATGGCAGCTTGACTCCTGGGGTCCCTGATGAAGGTGAGTCCAAGGTCACCTTGGGCTATATAGTTTTAGGCCAGCCTGAGCTGCAGGTGAGATATTGTATCACAAAAACAAAAACAAACCTGTGTTTCTTTAGGCAAGTGACTCAATCCTGCTGTGCCTCAGTTTTTGAATGAACAAAATGGGAACTGTAAATGAATTTAGACCAATGCATACACAAATCTCTGTAGTGAACGTGTAGTTGCATACATAAATATCACCGAGTGCTCAGGTTTGCTGTTTGTCTGTGAAAGGGGGTGGGAGTAGGGGCAGAAAAGATGAAACTGCCTGGAAGAAATTAGGTTAGTTTAGCTTTTAGTTTCTTTTTTCATAATTCTGAAAAGGTGAAAGCGGAGTTATAAAGTTGATTCACCTTTGTGTCAGAAGCCACCTCTCCGGCTGTACTTTCAGATCTTCATCCCCGGGCCAGAGGTTTCCCAGCGCCAGCCACCTAGGCAGACCCTTCCTTCACATGGTTCCTCCCACCTGGGACCAGAAACATTGGCCCGACAAGCACAGCTAAAGGGCTTTTCTTTTCCTGGCACCGGTCTGTATTTGAAGACGAGAAGGGCGCTTGGTTGGTGTGTGGGGAAGCGGGTGGGGGCCGAGAGACGAAAGCAAGGGTTTCTGGAAACAGCTCCTTCCTGGGAGCAGAGATTAGATAGAGGTGCCAAGCATCCTTGGCAGGGGGCCCGGGACTCTCCTCACTCCCAGCCCCCAGGGACTGACACTTGCCACAGGGAAAGTTGAAAACACTTCACAAAGCAGTCTAGACATGCGCCATATGGCTGTGTCCTCGGAAACTTCCATGCAGATCCCAATGCTGCGGCTCCCCTAGAGACTTGGTTGCTGCAGGGTTCATAGGAATCCAGAGAAAGTCACAGAGCCCTGGGGATGGCCATGGAGCTTCGGAATCCCGGGAAACGTTCAGGGAAAGCCCAAGAGTGGCCCTCGGAGTGCCACAAGCCTGGGGCCTTCCTGGCAGAGCGGATATCTTTATTCCTGCCGCAAAAAGTTCCCAGATCTAAAGAGAGGGGTCCCTTAGGGACTCTAATGAATGCTGTACTCCAGCAGGGCAGGCACAGCTCAGCTGTTTGATTAATGTCACATGAGAAGACGAGGCAAATTTAACATTGAGCAAAACCCTTAGGCGCTGGGTGAGATCTGGAGCCTCCCGCCCCACCTAGGAGACTGCCAGCCTGTGGGGATGTTGGGGGGGGGGGGGTTGGAGAGACTCTTCTGCAGCCTGGGCCAAGAGAAAACGTGTGAAGGGTCTGCCTCTGCCTGAGCTCTGAGCTCCTGAGTCTTGGGGACACTGCAGCAGGGCCCTGGGAGCCCGCCGAGGGGAGAAAGGTCTCCATCTGCTGCTTGCCAATTCTCTGCTCCAGCCAGGGGGGGGGGGGGAGGGGCCCCCAGCTGTTAGGCCGGGTCCCGTCCTGCTATTGGCTGACACCTTTTCAAAAGCTTTTATGAAAACTGCTGTTGCCGGGAAGCAGCTGAAGCCATTTGTCCTGGAAAATGGAAGGAAGCAGGTGTGACCACTCACCCCAACCTGACCCCCCCCCCCAACGTCCGCACCGCCTCCTCTGCCGCGTGCGTTACTTTGTTCCTGTATGCCTCCATGAGACCATCAGTCCGGGGCGCCTAAGCATTCCTTCAACTAAAAGCAAGCAAGAGCATCATTCTTGGATTTTCTCTCGAGGAAAGGAAGTGTGGTCCGGGAAGGAGTTCCAGGAAACACCCAGGGTACAGCCTTGGGCTGATCCCACCTTCGAAGGTGCAGAATGGCTCATCCATCCTCTAATCTTCGGAGCTTTCATGAAAGAGCTGAAATGCTGGGAGTCTTGGGGATATCGGGAGCTTTTCTTTGCGTTCTCGGTTTAGTAAGTGCACAGAGCTGAACACTCAAGCACAAGCTGATGGAATCTCTGTTTGTTACTTGGCGAAATGTATTTGAGACTTACTCGAATTCTAGATTTTCCATTTAATAAGACTCACAGTCGTTTAATTTGATGGAAACAACCAGAGCACTACTGACTTTGGAGAAAATTGATACACCAGAAATAATTACTTAAGGCTTCATACTGAATAGTGAGATCCGGGGTCAAGTTTTCCAAATCCTAGTCTAGTATTCTTTGTAGGCAGGCACCTCCATTTACATGTGTTTCTATGTGTGCATTTACCATGTGCCACATTATATACACGGTATTTTTGTCTGTTCTGTTGAGACAGGGTCACACACTATAGCCCTGTCTAGCATGGAACTTACTATGTATCCCAGGCTCACCTTGAGTTTCTGACTCAGCTTAAGCTTCTCAATTTTAATGAATTACATACACTGTACATCATCATAACAAATCCATCATAAAAAAAATTGTCCAGTGTGTCATCTTCCTTGTCGAAACACAATATTTAAGCCTTCTTCACCCAGCTGTAGCTCTGCCCCAAAGGCAAATAAGGGAAACCAGTAGCACAAGGGTGGTACAAAGCAGGGGGCCATTGGAACTAACGGGCCGTAGACAAGCATTGTTTATCTTTGAGCAGAATTGTGACATCGCAGCAAAGCATTTTAAGACGATCCATTAGTCAACAAGGTGCCAGATGCAGAAAAAAATGCAAATTCAAGTTATCAGCTCCTTGTACCATATACATGTCCAATCTTCCTATGTATGTCTGGGGGTATAGAAGCCTGATGTCAATGTCTCTTGTTTTCTACAGTCACTCCCACCTTATTTTTTGACACAGGGAGTCTCCCATACCTAGAGCTCTTGATTTGACTCTGCTGACTGGCCTATGAGCTTCAGGATCCCTTCCAAGCACTGGTGTTACAGAGGCATGTCTACCGCGGTACAGACTTCACATGGGTGCTGGAAAGCCAAATTCAAACAAGCACTCTGCCCACTGAGCCATCTCCCCAGCTCACAATTCAATTCTTTAACTTTGTTATTTAACCTCTCAATGATAACCATGCTGGGCATTTCAAATCAAGTCAAATGCATAGGTCACTAAGAGATAATTCAACATGTTGAAAGAGATAAAAGCTTGGCTCTTTGATTTTGACCAGATGAGTTCATACCTCCTTCCCTTACATCACCGTCCACAGTGACTAAAGTGTATAGCCCAGTGAGCCACCTTACTGAGAGCACAGCCAGTGGGTCACTGGAATACGTCGGAAAGCAACAGGAGGCAGGAGAACCTGGGTTGTGCGCTCATCTGTCCGTTCACTCAAACATCCCACTAGCTGTCCTTCTGATCCTTTTAGTATCTGTGACACGGCCAAGACAGAAGCATTCTTAGTGGTCCCGACTTGTAACAGTTCAGTCCCAAGCCTGTGTTCTAACCCAAACTGTGCAAAGATCCCCTAGCCTCTTCCAATTCTCTCTGAAAGGAAAGAAACACATTCTCCTGCCACTCAAATTTTGGGAAAGTTACCTGTGTAATAGCAAAAGCTACAAACCAAGACCTTCCCTGGGACAGCTGGGAAACGTGTGTTATCTCGAAAGAAGATTATACTACTGAGAATAACAAACTGCTAATGTCCTTAAAATTCTGCTGCCACCTACACTTCACCCCCAACCCCTACCGGAGAGGAGGCAGCAGACACAAGTGTGGTCTCATCCTAACTTACCTCTAGTGTGGCACGGGGCCTAAGGGTCTGTTTGCATAGACTTCAGCTCAGAAAAAAACGGTGTCTCTTGATTTTGTGTGGGCTCACACCAATGTTTGAGTCTGTATGGCTGTGTTTTCTCCTAGTTCACACTCATAGCAACCTCACACCCTCTTCTTCTGGGCTAAAGAGGAATACAGAACCAATACCAATTATAACTTGATTATCTGAAAAAAAAACTGGGCCAGGGTAGGGTCATGGATAATAACCTCAGACGATTCTGCAAGTCATTTAAATTTGCCTCTGTCCTACATTTGCTTATGTGATTGCATTTCAAAGTCCACTCACCTCTCTAATTAACTTCTCGTTTGCATTCCCTCAGCATCCACTGAGGGAGAAGGCAGGGAGCGGCATTGCCACTGCCATCGAGTGGGCTGGGTGTTGAGAAAAGCCACTTTGAAATAAAACTTTGTGGGAGTTAAGCCACAGATTGCATCATTTATTTAACAAATACTTATTGAACATCAACAAACGGCAAGACACGGTACTTGTGTTCACAGGAGATGTGCAGAGGAGTGAGGTCATCATTACTGAGAAAAAGCTTGCCATCTTTGGAGGTGTCTTAGTCGGCATTCTATTGCTAATGAACAGACACCATGACCACAGCAACTTATAAAAGAGAGCATTGAATTGGGGCTGGCTTACAGTTTCAGAGGTTTAGTCCGTTATCATCATGGCGTGGGACAGGAAGAGAGGGAGCCACTGGGCCTGGCTTGGGGTTTTGAAACCTCAAGGTCCACCCCCAGTGACACATTTCCTCCAACAAGGCCACACCTATGCTAACCAGGCCACACCCCCTATTCCTTCTCAAGTAGTGCCACTCTCAGATGACTGAGCGTTCAAATATATGAGCCTATGGGGCCATTCTTATTCAAACCACCGTAGGAGGAGAGCACACGAAGATGTTACCTTTATAGAACTGAAATTTCACTGGAGCTTTAACTATGAGCTGTGTAACCCAAACGTCCACAGGACACACGTAGGACTCAGAGTCATTCTTCCAATAACTGTAGTGGCATCTTTTTTGCTGCTGGGTGTGGTGCCACGTACCTGAAATCCACCTTTTGGGAGGCAGAGGTAAGAGGATCAGTGTTTAAGGCCGGCCTAGGCTAGATGAGACCCTGTCTCAAAGTCAAACAAACAAACAGAAATCAACAAAAAGAAAGCATAAGGGTGGGAAGGAGGGAAGGAAGGAGGGGAGGGGAGGAGGGGAGGGGAGGGGAGGAGGGGAAGGAAGGAGGGGAGGGGAGGGGAGAGGAAACTGCTCTTGCTCAAAAGTATTGACTCACTTAGACCCACAAGGTACTAGGATAAAAGCTTAGGATCTCTACCTCCATTTTGTTTGTTTGCTTGTTTGTTTGTGACATGATCTCACTGTGTAGACCAGGCTGGCCTTGAAGAAGTCAGAGATCTGCCTGCCTCTGCCTCCTGAGTGCTGAGACTGAAGATATATACCATCTCCACAAACAAGGGCAATTTCTTTAATCAACTATCAACCCACGTGCTAATCTCATCCAGACTATCCAGACAGAATGCTCTGCTTTGAACGTGGAGTGTCCCCCACAGAGTTCTGCATTTGGCTATTTGGTCCTTTAAGGGTGGGGCCTAACTGGAGGAAGTGAGGCCCATTGGGGAACCCTTGTTTCCTGCCCTTTCCCTGCTTCCTAATCCACACAAATGTGAGCAAGTACCCCCTGCCACAGCTCCTGCTAACATCCTTTCCCAACCCCATGGGCTGTCCCTCAAGCCATAAGTCAAAATAAATCCCTCCCCCCCCCCCCCACCCCACCCCTGCCACATTACCTTTGGTCAAGTATTTGGTCACAAAGACAAGAAGTAACTAATCCACAGACTTACTAGAAATTGTGATTCTCAAGCTAACTGGGCATTCCCAGTTAAGTTGACATATAAAAATCAACCATTAAAAATTATTTTTAAAGCAAACGCTGCTTTAACATTGAGTTAGGTAAGTATACAACAGAGAGCCTTGGGAGTGATCCCATAATATTCATCAAATCATCAATACTAAGATAAGAGTACATATTTACAGTATATACAAGCAAATGGCAACATAAATAAAACAATATATGTAAGGTGAAGTTCCTTTTGAAAGAAGGTTATGTATTGGAGAACAGTCAGACCCTTCTAATTATTCCAGCAGGTTTCAGAGGCCCAGAATTCCCCTCACCACCCTGCATGGGGGCGTCAGCAGCCTCTCCTGTAAATGATGGGTTTGCCAGCAAGCCGAGTGTGGAGCGGCAGATGCTGGGGCCTCCCCTAGTGCCAGATTCGGTTCCCCTGCATCCTGAGAACAGCCTCTCCCGTTCAGCTGCTGCCCTTAACTCAAGCTAGGGAAGCTGCAGAGAAGAGATCAGGGTGCAAAAGGTAATTAACCACCAACGTAAGGTATTCCAGAATGTCCAGAGCCCCCAGGAATGCCTTCTCCTATGGGCTGACCCTTACAATTAATGTCCGTTTACATCAAAATTCATTTGTGTCAAAATCCAAATTCCCTTGAAGCGATAACACTCAAGGCAGACTGCACGTGAGGATGAATTCATTTCAGCTCTTTTTTCTCAACCAAGGCAGCGATAGGGACAAGAAAAGATGGTGCCTGAGAAGACCATACTTTAAGGAGGCCTCAGAAATGGGCTGGGGAGCCCAAGGCAGCCGTTCACTTCACTCTGCTTGGAGCCGGTCCAGCTGAGGAATGTGGCCTCTTGCCCACTAAAATTGTTAGAGCCAAGCATGGCTCGAGCCAGCTTTCTAAGAGCGTTGGCCACGGGAATGTGCCTTTGAATATAACGCATGCGCAAGACAGGGTAGCGTGTGCCCAAAGAGTGGAGACGTTGCATTAACATCTGTCAAGCCATCCTAGCCTCTTCTGCTCCTCGACACCCCACTTGCCTTCTCACCACTAGAGAAGCATTCAGATAAGCCCATCCTGGGGCCAGAGGATCTCTACGGTGTGATCAGGAAAAAGTTCAAGGGCATCGGTGCCCAAGACAACTATTTAGTCATCATAATAAACAACACACACTAAGTACTTTCTGTATGCCATGTTATGTTGGTTCCAATGTCCCCCACTAAGTCTCGGGCATTTGAATACTTGATCTCCAGGTGGTGGTCATTTGGGGAAGATTAGGAGGTGTGGCCTTGTTGGAGGAAGTGTGTCCCTAGGAACCGGCTTTCAGATGTCAAAAGACACACCCACGTCCAGTGTTCGCTCTGCTTCCTGTTTGTGGTTTGAAGAGTGAGCTCTCAGCTGCTGTTCCAGCCACCTGCCATCAGCTCCTTTCATTCCACTGTCATGAACAACTCTGCATCCGGCGTCCTTTTTCTATGCTGTTCTTTTCTTGTTTGTTTGTTTATTTGTTTTGCGAGACAGTGTTTCTCTGTGTCACAGCTCCGGCTGTCCTGGCACTTGCTTTGTAGTCCCCTCAAAGTCAGTTATCCACCTGCCTCTGCCTCCCAAGTGCTGGGATTAAAGGCGTGCACCACCACCGCCAGGCTGCATCTTTTTTTTTTTTTTTTTAAATCAGTAAATGGAGAGGCAACCTCTTAGAATGCTGAATGCCAGCTAGGAAGAGGAATATCGGTATGATAAGGGGTCCTTCACTGGCAACACCAAGTGTTGCCTTTGGACATCTATGACCCTACGGAGTCACTTACAATTTACCCGGAGCTAAGAGATCTCGTTCCTTAAGTTCTAAAGATTATTGTGAGTGAGGTACATCATCTACGCGGAGGATATAATCAGAGAATGAAAGGCCATTATCTTTAGTAGACTCTGGATTTGTGAAAGAGGCTCTAGCCTGAGTGGGAAGGGGGGGGCACGAGGGGAGGGTGTGTGCATGTGGGCACTTCATCGCTCAGGTGGTTCAGCCTTTCCTGCCAGTCATCACTTAGGCCTGGGCTTTGGTGGGCAGATAGCCAGAGAAAAGGGGATTCGAGCGGAGACCTGGGGTTTTCCCATTCGCAAGTCAGGGCCAGACAGTTGAGAATGTGAAAGGAAGATGGATAACGTTCTAAAAAGGATGTTGATCTGCACACCTAAATAAAAGTGCATCTATAGACATAGGAAGGAAACCACGAAGCAGAAGAGCCTCTGGAACCGAAGATGGAAGAGGGGAGGTGTGCAGAAGTAGAGAAGGCACCGTGTAGTGCCTTTCCCCAGGCGGGCGCCTCACACGGGCACTTCCTTCTCTTCCTTTCCCTGTCTCCTGAGAGCTGCCTTTGAAGGTGTGTCATTGGGTAGACCCCTCCCCCAGCAGGCATGTCTCCTTAGACGTCCATAGGTCACCACCTCATGCTGGTGGTGAAGGAGGAAGTGTCTTCTACAGACCCAGCAGATCAGGAACTTAAGGACTAGGGCTAGAGGTTGTCCCAAGTCCTGCTCTCCAGGAGACCCAAACTCATTCTCTGCACTTTGAATCTGTGGCTCTTGGCAGAGTCTAAGGGCTTCGGTGCAGGGGACATCATCGGTCTCTATCTGGGAGCCAGCCTGGCAGTAGGAGAGATGAAGCTGTTCTAAAATTATCCTGTCCTTCTTGCTGCAGCTGAAAGACACGCTCCAAGGTCGTGGGTATTATACTGTCAGTCAATCGGTGGCCTCAAGCCCCTTGTCAGAACCATTATTTCATCTCAGGAGTGGATGGGCTCAAGTCTGCCTCTGTCAAGAGGGCAACTTCATTGTACCAGGATTAACAGTGGCTGAGCTCTGGGTCTGTCTCTCCTTCAAGAATCTGCTTCACGGACCCAATCGAACCCTTGTCCTAGCCATTGCTGTCTTGGAGGAAGTAGGAAGGAATGCTTGTGTCAGGTCATATTGTAAGGGATGATGAGGCTGAGAGGAAGCCACAGAGGGAAGCAGATGGCTTCCTGTTGATGGGCTGGCTCATCATTCCAAAGGTTGCTGCTGCTTAGCCTGCTGGCTAAGAGCCCATGTTACATGGGCTTAATTCCAGCTGCACTGGTTCAAGCCATGTGACCACGCACAATGCCTAACTTCTCTGTGCCTTGGCTTTCATATCAGCTTAATGCCAGACTTAGCTCAGGAGTTCTGATGACGGAGAAAAAGAATTCATTCGTTTTAGTTTCTTTTCCATTGCTTTGATAAAACACCATGACCAAAACAACATATAGAAGAAAGAGTTTATTTGGGGCTTACAGTTCTAGACAGAGCTAATTAAATTTCAAAAAATTAATTCTAATTGTTTAACTTTCCCCATCTCTGCTTATGTGTTTTGTGAACTTGAACAGTCTTGGTGCCTCTTTGCCTCCATTTCCTTCATCTGTAAAGTGGGAATAATAAAAACCACTGGGCGAGAGAAGGGTGGGGCCGGGTTAACAGAAACTAAGAATGTGTGGCAAAACCTTATGAAAACCCACTACCTTGTAAGTTAATACATATACGAAGGCACCTGAATATAGGTTCTGTGTGTGGGTGGACAGTGCTGCTCCGAGAATGCATGGGTTATTAGATAAAAGAAAAAAAAAAAAAAACTCAGTACCGAGCATGTTATATAAGTTATTCATCAGGGAGGCCACAGAGGCCCTCCCAGACAACACAGAATATTGCCAATGCCCTGGGTTGCCCACCATTGCTGCACAGTAAGACTCTATTGCTGAAGATACTGCACCCGTGGTTTAGGGCATAGAGGAATCGAGCTGAAAATGACTGGGAATCTTCCTTCCTGTAGGCTGGTTTTCATAGTACTAGGAGTTTTCATAGTGCAGGCTGCTGGGGGTGAAAGGTCATCAACAGCCTTGCCCTGTATGCTATAATATATAACAGTGAGCCCTGTATGCCATAATCCTGACCTGACAGGCAAGACATGCCCATCCATACAATGGCGGAATGAAGTGTTATGAGGGTGACCGAATGCTTGGGTTTGAGGCCAGCTCCACAGGAGAAAACTCATGGCTGGTACTGGAAACCTGGTCAAAAAGCCATGGCTGTTGTACCCATATGTCCTGAGAGGGAACCTACTATTGTTTTTTAGAAATGCTCAAACTGCCTTCTAAATATTTATACCCATCGATTTGTGCTGATCTCAACTTTGACCAGGCGTCTGTTCTGTACTGGGCAGCAGTTAAGGCAGAAACTCATAACTGGTCGAAGAACCGAGAATAAGAGACTGTTGAGTGCTCACCCTAAATGGGACATCCCTATTAACCCACCACCACCAAGACTCATGGAATGTCATGGACGAGGGCACAGAAAGAATATAGGAGCTGGAGAATGGAAATAGCTGTGGTTACCCACAGAAGACCTGTACAAGACCCAGCCAGTCAGCACTCTGGTGTGGATGGGGGTGAGGCTCACAAGGCCCAATCCCTAGCCAAGGAACTATTAGCAGTTGATAATAAGAAGATTTCATCGTCTTCAGGGGTGTGGCCTCTAGTGGGTTATCCATACTCCAGTGAATGGCCCCATACCCATGCTGGTAACAGTAATTGGACTTAATGAGTTACAAAGGAACTCATTAAGGAGGAGGGGGGAAGGGAGGAAGAGGTGAAGGAGGAGAGGAAATAATGAAGATGGGAAGATGATATGTTGGGGAGGAGTTCTGGGTGACAGGGGAGGGTAAATTGGGGGATAGATATGATCAAAATGCATTGCGTATGTGTATGAAGTCCCTAAAGAATAAATTTAAAAAATATTTTAAAATCATCCATCTCTCAGAGCCAGCATATCAAACAAACGCAGAGCCCTTAGTATTCTGCTACAAGCAACAGAACCAGCTCCTGGCAACCTCACCAATGATACAGTTCCCATATTCTAAAGACAGGCAGGCTGCTCAGAAGAGCAAGGACAAGGGAAGACTGGGGGTCAGGACAGACAATTTCTGAAGCCCTGCCTGGATTAACACACCACCGTCCTTGTCCACCTTGTTTCCTTCAACCCCACTCTTCCTATTTACAAGAAAAGAAAGGCAGTATACTTGGCTTGTTCTCTTTGCAGTGGGAGACACAGAACTATGATTTACATGTAAAAAGACTAAACTAAGCCCAACACCAGGCATGCATCATGGTGCACACATTTAATCCCAGCACTCAGGGAGGCAGAGGCAGGTGGATCTCTGTGAGTTTGGGGGCCAGCCTGGTCTACATAGAGAGTTCCAGGACAGCCAGAGCTACATAGCGAAACCCTCTTTCAAAATAAAATAAAGCTTAATACTAAGGAACAAAACAAGGGTCTTAAAGAACCTAACCTAGACTTCTCACCACACCTCCAAGCAAACAGCCCTCCTCGTCAAGGGAATTAGGACAATTCTGCCTGTTGCTGACTACAGGTTGCACCTCCCTGGTGGCCTGTGACATGATTTACATAATCCAACCACACCCTCTCATGTTATGGGCACACCTTACCCTCTTCATCTACAAAGTCTGCTTCCCCAGGTTCTCTTCATGCTCATGCAATTCCCTAGTCCCACAGCAATCCCCGACGCTGCCTCATGGCCCTGTGTGGCCTGCAGCATCCTCCCCTGCAAGGCTGTGACTATGTATGAATAATAAATACTGATGATCTCATCTCTCCTGTATGAGGTGTCAGGATTCGGCTACCCCAGGTCCTAAATCAGGGATCTCTCCTTCCCCAAAAGGTTGGAAATGAAAAGTCCCGCAGGATTGCACACATGGGAAGATGCATGTGTCCCAAAGGAAAATCAAAGTGTTGTTATCAGAAGATCTGGAGGAATGAAGGACTAGCAGAACATCCCATGTCCTTTCCATGTATCCTGACACAGGCTTTCCACGATGCTCAAGACATGGGGTATTATTGTTGTTGTTGTTCTTTGTTTTATGTTTTATATTGTTTAAGACAGGGTCTCACTATACAGCACAGGCTGACCTCAAAATTGACAGTCCTCCTGCCACAAACTCCAGAGTGCTGAGATTATAGGCCTGCGCCACTACACGCATCCAAAAGTGATTCTTTTTCTCAGTGCTACAGAGCAGTCCTACTGTTTCTACACTGTCATAACCAATCAGCTAAGCCTGTGGAAAGATGCTGCCATTGCTGTAATTTCATTTTATTGATTGTGTTTTGTCGTCCTCCTCATAACCTTTCTACATCATCTCCAGTGGAGTTACATTGGGTTACGTGAGATCCTGCCTCCGAGAGAGAGAGAGAGAGAGAGAGAGAGAGAGAGAGAGAGAGAGAGAGAGAGAGAGAGATGGAAGATGAGGAGAGGGAGGAGGAGGAACGGGAAGGGGGGATAGCCCCTTTACTAAACACTCCTCTGATGTCTCACGGCCTCCAGATAAATTAAAAACTATTTCTGGAAAGAAATGACCTTCTTAGTAGACAGGGCAGCTGTTGTGTTCTAATCACAGGTGACAGGGAGAGTCCTCTGACCCCAAGCATCAACCTGTTGTCTATTGTTCTGTCATTAAAACGTCACTCTTCCCGATTCCGAGAGTCCTCTTCCAAATGGCACAGGCCGCTCTTTGCCAGCAAGCACTTCACCTTGCAGAGGTTTGCTCTCCTTAGCAGAGAACAAAATAGGACACAGACTGGGTACCTGAGTGGAAGCGGAGCACCTGACTAGGACAGGACCCAGGAGGGAGGAAAGGAGGGCTGAAAAATGGCTGGGGACCCACGCCACAGACAAACATCGAGACACCTAGTCCGTGGGCCAGCGCCAGCCAGCTTTGCTCCCGCCATGTGCTGTGGGACTGCCCAGCTCAGTGGTAAACTGTTGTCTCCTTACCCGTCTGCTGGAAGCCTGAGAAGTTGGCATCTGTATAAATACAATGGCCTCAGATACTGGGCATAATTCCAAACCATCCAGACCCTGCCCAGGGGCTGAGATCTCAGTTCCCTGAACACAAGAAACCTCAGCCCTACCCTAATACTTCTTCTTGGTGTTCTTCAGAAATCAAAATTCTTGTGGAGGCTCACACAAGGTCTCTATGGCAGCAGAGCATGAACAACAGTAAGGGCTGCCGTTTTTAAGAGGTTATTAAATTCTGGCAACTTGATGAATAACATCTGGTTTCCCCCTATACCACCTTTCAAGTGGACTTGGTATTCCACTGAAGACATCTGAGTCCAGATAGTAAGTAGAAGGGCTGGAATTCAGTTCTAACTCCAAAAGCCTCAAACACATCTGCTCCCTTTGGGAAAGGATATGGATGGAGTGTCATGTCCTAATGATGCTGGGAAGGTTAGCCATACTCTCATAAAAGCCCCAAAAGGTGTTAGGATTTCTGTTGCTTTTTTACACCAATCCATTGACCACACTTGACCTCATGACTCAGGTCTCAGAGAGCTCTAGCAACTAAGAAAACACACATCCTTTTCCATTTGTGTTTGATGCCAACTCCGTCTATCTTGTCTCCTTTGAGGGTCCTTATTGATGTATCTTCTCAGTGTGTTCCCATATCACCCACAGCTTGAACATAAAAATGTCTGTGGCTTAGAACACCATATGAATAGCATTTACACCTTTTAAAGCCGTGGGCATCCTTTAAAATATCCACATTTTATAATAAACAATACCATTTAGGGTGTTTCAACACAGAAGCATTCTTATCCTTCTGTTCTCTATTGTAGTCATGGAGACCTCAGAGTTGGTTGAAACGACAAAATTAAAACTTGCATAAAAAGTTGGTGGCAAATAATGCTGACAGCTTCTGCCTCAGCTGTTTGTGTCTGAGGCTGTCAATCACGCGGCAGGGATTATTTCATTCCGATCTGGCCCTAAGGTGGGAAGTAGACAGGTGCTCCTTTCGTCTGAAGATGCACATAGGACTCCAGCAAAGATGAAAAGGGGAAGGCCCGTGAGTCATTAGAACAGGTTGAAATATAAAAGATGCCTCTCGCCCCATGATTTGGCATCAGACTGGTCATGCTAATTATTTGAATTTCATATTTAATCAGAAAGCAACTAAGATTAAACCTCAGGTCATTCTTGAATTTGCTGCCTTTCAAAAAAGAAAAAAGCAGAAGGGCTGGTGAGAGGGTTGGGCAGGCAAAGGGACTGTCACAAAGACGTTTGCCACCAAGCCTGACAACCCACCAAGCTAGATCCCCAGGCCCCACCTGCTGGAAGCAGAGGATCAGCTCCCAAAATCTGCCCTCTGGCCTATTTCTCTCTCTCTCTCTCTCTCTCTCTCTCTCTCTCTCTCTCTCTCTCTCATTTCAAACATTATATATGTATGTATGTATGTATGTATGTATATATATATATTTTTTTTATTTTAGTTATGTATTGTTTTTTGGTTTTGTTTTCTAAGGAAAAGAAAGGAAAAAAGGATAGAGGGAGGGAGGGAAAGAAGGAAGGAAGAAAGGAAGGAAGGAAGGAAGGAGTGCTTCCCCCCAGCCTGCTCCGTGTCACTCACCTTGGTGAGAACAGCTGTCTCAAATACCTCACACTCTCACCACAGGACATCTGTAAAACACAGATCTGATCAATTTACTCCACATTGACCACGGAATGAACACGAAACTTCCTGCTGACACATGGCCTCTGGGATTTGATCTCTTGCCTAGGTTCCTGTCTCCTCTCCCACCCAACCCCCACTGCCTCGAAGTTGCTATAGCAAGCCATTAGCAGCTAGCAGTTATTTAAACACACAAGCCGTGGTCCAAGTCACTTCCTTTGCCTGGAAACATCACCTCTCCCCTACAGCATACATTCCAACACAGGCTAGGCCAGGAAGGGCTTTTTGAGTCAATCTCTCTGTCTCTGTCTCTCTGTCTCTCTCTGTCTCTCTCTCTCTCTCTCTCTCTCTCTCTCTCTCTCTCTCTCTCTCTCTCTCTCTCTCTCGTGTGTGTGTGTGTGTGTGTGTGTGTGTGTGTGTGTGTGTATGTGTGTGTGTGTGTGTGTGTGTGTGTGTGTGTTCGCATTACCATGCCAGATTTCTGCAGTACCCACTCAGCTACATCTCTAGCCATGGCCACTTTTCTAAGGTAAATTTTATTTATTGCAAAATAACTACACAAGCAATCTGTTTTTAAAAGACACACACAAACGAGGAAATTAGAAATACAGCTAATTCATTACCCAGAGATAAGTCCTGTTCACATTTTGACCCATGCCTTATGCTCATCTATATTTACACATACAGAGACATTTTCTGCCACACCAGCTGACTTCTGAGACAGTGCAAATGCCAGTTCCTATAAGAAGAATTCCTTACCTTTCCTCCTCCTTATCTTCCCACATATGATCTCACTACTCCCACTCACCCTTCAGGTTGCCGTTGAAATGTCTCCTTTGAGACAGTCCTTCCCTGGCCCCCAAAGTAAACTCCACAGCCCAGTTAACCCTCCCAACAGCACGGTCACCTTCTCCTTGCCTCACACGATCTGCATTTGTAATTGGACTTGTTAAACAACCAAGCTTCCCTTCATCCAGGGTTTTTAGCATCTTGCCTGTTCATTTAGTCTGTCGGAAAAAGGACATGGCTGCTTTGCCAACACAGAGAGAAGACGGGCATAAATAGTATGGTTAAAGTCCACAGTTTCAATGCACCGTGATCTCTCAACATTCCAAAAGGCACAGGCTTGCATATGAGGCAATTGCCATATGAAAGTATCAGCAGGCTTGGTATTTGGGTTCAGTAGGTCTAACATGGGGCCCCAAATAAGTAATGATAGGAAGCTGCACTGACACTTCCTTCCAGGGAGCAAACTTTGAGAAATTCGGACTTAGCCCATTATCTGTCAGGGTTATGCAGAACATGGATTTTAGTGAGGAACAAGAGAAGTCTGCCATGGTGAAACAGAACAATGGCTTGGCAGTCTAATAGCCACCAAAATCAGAATTACTGGTTTTTTTTTTTTGTTGTTGTTGTCTCAAATAACCTTTTGAGATGGGCATTTATTATGCCCATTTACCAATTAGAATACTGAGATTCTGAATAGTCAAGAGTCACACCATTAGTGAGTTCCATGGCTCAGATTTAAACTTCTATTTGCCTGGCTTTTATGGCCAATGCTCTTGGCTAGGATTTATTTTGGGGGCCTGGGTTTGAATTCTAGTCCCATGGCTCATCTGGCCTTCACATCATCATCCAAGATCAAGTCCAGGTGGCACCACCTGACTTCATTTTGGTGATGATTACAGTTTAGTGGAAAGTAAATGTATTTTAGAGTCAGGCAGAAAAGTACGCTTAGTGCTTATGTGAGGTGATGAGCCACCTCTTCTATCCAAGTTCAACTTCCTCGAAGACATAAAGAACATTCATCTAACATTCATCTCAAAAAATTTAGAGCCAGTGGCTAAAGAGATGGTTCAGTTGGTAAAGCACTTGCTGCATAAGGAGGTCCTGAGTTCAATCCCCAGCATCCACAGAAAAGTTGAGCAGTCAGCATACCTAAAACCCCAGCAACAAGAAGGCAGACACAGGAGAATCCCTGGAGTTCCATGGCCAGCCAGCTGGAATCAGAGAGCTCCAGGTTCTCTGAGAGAACCTCTCACAGAAAAGAAGGTTGAGAATGATTGAGAAAGATGCTTGACATTGTTCTCTGAACTCTACATAGTGCACACCCATATACCAGAGGGAGGGGAGGGGAGGGGAGACAGAGTAAGGGAGAGAGAGAGACAGAGACTGAGAGACAGAGACTGGTTGATTGATTCAAGGCTAATGGATGGCAGGAGACGTGTGGGTGGAATGGATCTCCTTACTCCTCCTAGCTCTGTGACTTGGGGTACTCATCTATAAACCGAGAGCCTTGCAGAACACCCAGGAAGACTAAATACACTCGGAGATGATACTCAGAACACTGCCTTCTACGCCGGAGCCACACGCAGTTAAATGAAAACACACAGTATCCGGTTAGAGGGAAGTGAAGATCATTTTTCTCCTTCCACAGGAGAGATGGGGAAAGTGTCAAGCTCATCTTTCTTCCTCAGCGGACTCTTCCCTTTGCACATCAAGGACTCTGAAGTGAAGCAGTGGCGGGGAGGGGACACGGCTAACCACGTGCACAGGTGGAGTAAACTCTGCCACTGATTTCAGCAGCCACACCCCAGAAAGAACCCATCCCAGATTAAAATCAAGCCTAGCACTCCCAGGGATTTAAGCCCTCACCAGGGGGGTGCCACCCACACCTGCAGTCACTCTCAGCTTCTATCCCTGTCATATTCTCTTCAGACAATAGACCACCATCTGAAATTGTAGCAGGATATACTGAGCCTCACTTGAGGGACCAAAGCACCCCTGACAGAGAACAAGTTGTAAGATCTGAGAGAGTGGAGACGCATCAGAAAGACTCCAGGACACACCAGTGTTAAAAAGTCTTTCTGAGTTCAGCCGGGTTCACTTCCAGGTGTGTCCCACACCTGACCCCTAGAAACAGTGAAAGCAAACCTCAGAAGGCTATGATTGAGTCAACAGTTCAAGAACAGGGGACACCCGATGTACGCATTTGAAAAGGAAAAAATGCCAAAGATGATCTCAAGCCTCAAACGGCACCTTGGCAACTTCAAAGACTTTAGAAACATCTTTAAGGCAATGTGGCAACGGCTCTGGGTAACACTAACATCATGTACTAAATCAGTCATGCCTTGGTAAATGTCAGAGATGGAGCCTTGAGTGGGCATCATAATAACCTCGGAGACACAAGCTAAGAAGGAGAAAGCTAATGGAGCCCGCTGATCAGCCCAAAACACAGTGAAGGAGCAGGGTTAAGCAGAGAATCCAGAACCCTTGAACAGGGAATCTTTAGAGAGAGTAGAAAACAGAAATATCATTTCACTGAGCATATGGCACTCAAGAGACTGAGACAAGAAGATTGCCACAAGTTCAGTGCATATTGAGACTGCCCCCCAAAAATACTTTTTTTTATAGCAATCATGACCATCTTTAAAGTATGTCTTCTTGTGATTTGATCACCATAATATCCTTGCTTAGAAAGGGGAAGGGAGAGTAACCCGAACAAAGTTGGACTAAAGGCTAACAAACTCTTCACTTTAAATACAGCCTGAATTCGTTGACATGTGTCTTAGTAGCTTTCCTGTTGTGATAAAACACCATGACCACGGCCACTCCGAAGGGTTAGAGTTCATGACCATCGTGACAGGGATCACGGCAGCAGGCTGGCAGGCATGGCGCTGAAGCAGTAGATGACAGCTTACATCTTCACCCACAAGCATGAGGCAGAGTGGAAGAGCGATAACTTGGAATGGTGTGGACTTTTGAAACCTCAAAGCTCACCTCTTGACACACCTCCTCCAGTTAGGCCACACCTCCTCATCCTTCCCAAACAGTTCCACTAACTGGGAACCAAGCCTTCGAACATATGAGCCTATGGGGGCCGTTCTCACTCAAACACCACAGCATATTAGAAAAACACACATATATTCTAATTCTGACCATATGAGCATCACAAGGAAATGGGACGTTCTAATGGACTGTCTATGGAAGTGACATGATATATTCCAAATAAGAACTTGCTTAAAAATACTTTTAAAATAATTCTTAGTTGGGTTGGTGGCAAATTCATTTAATCCCACACTCAGGAGGCAGAGGCAGGCAGAGTCCACTGAGTCCCAGTCCAGCCTGGGTTCCATGACAAGTTCCAGGCCAGTCAGGGCTGTACAGTGAGAATCTGTCTCAAAACAAAACAAGCCAGGCATGGCGGCGCACGCCTTTAATCTCAGCACTTTGCAGGCAGAGGCAGGTGGACGTCTGTGAATTCAAGGCCAGCCTGGTCTATAGAGTGAATTCCAGTACAACCATGCCTACGTAAAGAGACTCTGTCTCAAAAAAACAATAATAAGAATCATCATCATCATCATCATCATCATCATCATCATCATCATCTTGTCCACCCCAACTACCTGCAGCAATGCCTGAAGTCTTCCACAGTTTCTTCTGGTTTCAGCTGCCCATTCCCCATCCTCCCAGCATCTCATCCTTACACTGGTCCCCAGTCTCCTCCCTCCTCATCCTACACTGGTCCCCGCCTTCAAGGCTGAGGACTGTATAGAACAAATTATCCTTCCTCCTGGTAAGGGAATAACAATGCTGACCATCATTTTCCTGTTGCACAGAAATCAAAGCCAGGGGGAAAAAATTGCAATTTTAGGTGAGGACAGAGGAAAAAATTACTCCCTCTAAAAAGTCATTTATACATGATAAATGCATCTTTACAAAAGGTACACTTCAAAAAGAGAGCAAAATTGATGTAAATGTGGAAGAAATAAAAGGGCGTCTTAAGAGTAGAAACAAAATTGCTCCAAGTTTTTAAAATCAAAAGGAAAAGCTTATTTACATACATTAAGAAAAAAAATCTGTTCCAGAGAAATTAAAACAAATGTGATATGCATATATGATCCAAGTCACTACTAGACAAGTATATAAAATATGCTATATACTAGAACTTAATTTTTTTTTTTTTTTTTTTTTTTTTGGTTTTTCGAGACAGGGTTTCTCTGTCACTTTGGAGGCTGTCCTGGAACTTGCTTTGTAGACCAGGCTGGCCTCGAACTCACAGAGATCCACCTGCCTCTGCCTCCTGAGTGCTGGAATTACAGGTGTGTACCACCGCCTCCCGGCTAGAACTTAATTCTTTATGAATTTTTTTCCCCAAACTCTCCAGCTGATTTGGCTCTTCCTCTAGGCTTCAGGGCAGCCCACTTTACTAACACTAGGTTCTAATTAGTTTTCATGACAGACCTCAGTTTTGAAGCTCTTCTGAAAGATATTTCTCTTTGAAACTATCTGATCACTTCATTATTGTTAAACACTTAAATATTTTATTCACAATGTTAATCTTCAAAAAAAAAAAGCAGATCTTAAGACTAAAAAAATGCTTTTTCTAGATTTTTCTTCTTTCTCTTCCTTTTGTCTCCCCTCAGGCCTACATGTTTCTATTTTAGAGTACCAGAAATTACAAATATGTTTTTGAGAAATGATTGTATCTACCACAGACCAGCCTAGGAAAATGACAAGTCATAAAAAATGGCTCATATGGCATAAATTCAAAAGGTCTGTCACCAAGCATCTTCTCTAACATGTTGTATGGTCTTGGGTTCCTACTATGCCGTAGTGTAACACGTTGGGTAGAAGTTTCAGTCTGCCATTGAAAGAAACTGTGTAAAGGGTAACACCTCACTGCCCTGCACAAGCTCCCATTGGTTCCCTTCTAGCTACCAAAGAAATTCCAAAGTTTCCAAAGCCGACTCTGCCTTTCCAACGCTGTCCCCATTGCCATTTTTTGACAAGACCATGGCACATCTCAATTCTGAGCATGCCCGGTGCATCCTTCCCGGGGTTCTCTCTCTGCTTCCTCGTGTGTGCTTATGAACAGACAACCTCTGGCATTGTTTGGTCATACTTCAGTTCTACCTTGGTTTATTGGTTACCTTTCTCACCGCTGTAATGAAATGCCTGAAAGAAGCATCAGGCTTCCCCAACTACTGGGAATTCTGGGTCTCTCTCCCCCCCTCTCTCCCTTCCTTCCTATGTGTATAGATGCTCTCCTGCATGTGTGTCTGTGTGCCACATACCTGCCTGGTGACTGAAGAGGGCGAGGGAGATTCAGTGCCCCGGGGGCTAGAGGAAGAAAAGGTTTCTTTCGGCTCACAGTGTGAGGGTAGAGTCCATCATGGCTGTAGTTAGACCACAGCCAGAGCGGTTCTAGCTGAGGCAGCAAAAGTGTGAGTTGTCTGGTCACAGAGACTTGTCTCCTAGGTGATTCTAAATCCAGTCAAGATGACAATCAAGATTCACCATCACACATGGTTATAATTATATATACACATATTTATGTGTGTGTGTGTATATATATATATATATATATGCACACACCTACGTGCACATATATTTATACTTTTAATCTCTTGATTTAGTAAGAACTCCTCTGCTTGGAAGTAACAGAGCCAGCACTGGCAAGATGGCTCAGAAGGTAAAGGCATGGCCACCAACCAAGTGACCTGAGTTTGATCCTAATACTCATATGAGGGAAGGAGAGAAAAAACTCCTTCCAGTTGTCCTTTGACTCTCACATGCAGACCATGACACACACACACACACACACACACACACACACACACACACACACGTGCGCGCACGCGCATAATCAGAATAAAATTTTAAAGAATAAAAAATAAAGTAATAGCCTACTTTGTCCATTCATTTCTCGAGTATTGATTTAGGACCTGCCGTGTGCAGCCAGGTCCTAGGAGTTGGGATGTCACAGTGAAAAGAACCTAAGCAAAAGCAGGAAAGAGGGAATCAGCCCTTGCGACTGAAAGGCTAACTTCAGCACCAGTTATAACTGGATCTAAGGATGTCGTCAGAAATGACTCTCTCCCACCTTTCCTCTCAAAAGCTACTTCTCTTAACTCTACTTCTGCTGCGAATGCTTGTCAGGATTCTGTTGCGAGTCCTTGTCAGGATTTCCTCCCAGAATGATTGAAATGGCCACAGCTGCCAAGATGCTGCAACTCCTGAGAGCCAAGTCAAGAAAACTGGGTTTTCCCTCAGGAAAGGGCACATCAGGACTTGCTGAATGTCAAGGGAGGCAGGAATAGGGGGAACTACTCCGTGTATCCATCAGTCACATCCCTGTGTGTTAAGTAGCTTCTGGTCCTCTGGGAGATGTCTCAAGGTGCCACATGACCAGTTACATTAAAACTTAGTGTCTTAGAAGCAGAAAGTCCTGGGCAGAGGATACAGCTCAACTCAGCTAGTGCAGTGGGAATGCTTGCCTGGCGACCTGAGTGCAGTACTCACATGGGGAAGGAGAGATCCTAGTCCTCTGACCTCCACACACAGGCCATCACACACACACACACACACACACACACACACACACACACACACACACACGGGGGGGGGGGGGGGGCTGCGCTGGCAGAGTGTGTCCATGAAGCCCGGAAATTCTAGTGAGATCAGCCACTCATTGATACAATAAGACTCAACCAAGCTTCTCCATCACCAGTAAAAGAAGATGATTGAGCTCTTAAAATAAAATAGCCCCATTAAAACAACAAAACATAGACTAATAATTCATGGATAACATTTATACACATTTCAAAGGGTGCAGGATGGAGGAAACCGTTAATAAATCATGAACACTTAGTTACAAGTCGGCATCTGTCTCAGCTTCCGCAACTGCTGAGAATTCCTCTGGGTCCTCTGGGTCTCTCCTTCTCCCTTCCTCCGTTCCTTCCTTCCTTCCTTCCTTCCTTCCTTCCTTCCTTCCTTCCTTCCTCTCTCTCTCTCCCTGTCCCCTCCCTCTCTCCGTCCCTTCCTTCCTATGTGTATGGATGTTCTCCTGTATGTGTGCCACACACCCACTTGTATCTGGAGAGGGCTAGGGAGCATCAGAGCCCCAGAGACTAGAGTTACAATTGTGAGTTCCCACATGAGTTCTGAGAACCAAACAAAACCTACAACCTCTGCAAGAGCAGTGTTGTTTTCTGTTTGTTTTAATTTTTTAAGAGGCTCTCACTATGAAGCCCCAGCTGTCCTGGAACTCACTATGTAGACTAGGCTAGCCTCAAACTCATAAAGATCTGCCCACCTCTGCCTCCCAAGAGCTGGGATTAAAGGCATGCACCACCACATCTGGCTCAGCCAGTGATCTTACTAAGCCATCTCTCCAGCCTCAAATGAAATAACTTTTTTTTCATTTTTCCCTTTATTTTGAGATTATAATTACATTATTTCTCCCTTTCCTTTACCCCCTCCAAACCCTCCCATATATTCCTATTTGCTCACTTTCTTGGCCTCTTTTTTTAAAGTGGTTATGTATGTGTATGGATATGGATATACACATGCATCCCTAAATGTAGTGGATAGCCAACCCAGCATTGGCCTGGAAGTTCCAACCCCCATTGAGGCTTCAGTAATGATCACGCCCACAAGGCGGGGCAGAGGAGGGAGCCGAAGACCGAGGATCAGGAGGAGGTCGCTCTCTTGGTTCGGGGACGCTGGACGCTGGAGGTAGACCGAGCAGAGTTCTCCAGAGAACACCGCCGGACTGTGCTATACCTTTGCCAGACCCTGCAACCCACCCCTTCATTTGTAAGTTACCCCACAAAATAAACCTCCCTTTTAACTACGTGGAGTGGCCTTAATAATTTCACCAATACCTAAACATAACCTGCTCATCCTGAATAAGGTTACTCATGGGTATGTTTTCAGGGCCGACCATTTGGTGTGGGACAACCAACTGGTGTGTTCTTCCCTGAAGAAGACTCTTTTTCCCACTCTCAGCTTTCCTTAGCAGAGGGTTGAGGCCTCATGGGCTTTCATCCACTGTCAACTTTTGCATGTCTATTATTGAGCTCATGTTTAGACAGTCATGTTGGTAAGACTTCATGGGTGTAAAATACTTTATGGTAAAGACTTCATGGGTATAGCTTCTGACATTACTATCTCACAGAAATCTCCCTGATCCTCTGGTTTTTACTATCTTTCTGCCTGCTTCTTCTGAAATGTCCCCAGCCTATGTGCAGGAGTATTTTGTAGATCTATCCATGGGGATTGGACTCCACAAGTCTGCGTTTTGATTGGCCGTAGGTTTCTGCAATGGCCTTTGTCTGTTAGCAAAGAGAAGTTTTCTTGATGATGAGTGAGAACTACACCTATCTGTGGGTAGAAAGACAAATGTTTAGAATGCAGTTAGGGATTGTGCTAGTTTAGTAAAGTGATGGTTATAGGTTCTCCTCCGAGACCCATGCCTTCACTAACCCTGTGTCATTGGTTGGGTTTCTAGTACCAGGCATGGTTTCCCTCTTGTTGAAAGGGTCTTAAGTCCAATCAGAGAGCTGTTGGTTACCACCAAGCCATGCATGCCATGACTACACCCTTAGGCTGCCCTCCTATGCAATTGTTGGTTGTTGTTGCTGGGTAGGACTGCTGGGAGCTTGCATGGCACCTACCAGTATCATGAAAGCTAATTCTAGAGAGGAGGATTTCAGGTCGATTCCAACTCAGGAGCCTCTGGGTGAAGTATATGGTGTCTTCAGCAATGGTGACTAACCTTCAGTCTCTGGGGGACAATCCAGGGCAACAACACTAGGCTGAATGTTTTAGGAATCTTTTGGACAACACTTAACAATAATTCAAAAGGAGGCTTCCCTCCCTTCTCTCACCTACATGTGCACCAGACACACATTTGATGCACAGACACTCATACACATAAAATACTAAAATAAATAGTTTTGTTTTGTTTTGTTTTTAAAAAAAAAAAACAAAGAGGTTTTCTCATGCCTGATATAGGGGTTCTTGTTAGGTGGTCCTTGGTGCTTGGAGGGAACATTGTCAGTCCAGATGAAAAAATTTCATTTAAACTATATATGTACGTTTATACAAAGAATGATATGTAGGGATTTGAAGGTGAATAGTGGTATAATTCCTTCTGGCTTTTTCAGACATTCTTATTGTTGTTTACCCTCTTTCTTCTGCATTTATCTTTTGTGGATGCATTCCACCTTTTGTGGAAGCCTCATGACCTAAATGGAATCAGGTGACTTCCCTCCCCCTCGCTAAAGAGCAGCCTCATTTCCATATCCCCAGTCAGATTGTTTGTACCCCACCATCCCCTCTCTATGGCTCACCAACCCCCCCCCCCACTCTGGCAATGGTCACTTCTTTCTTTGCTGGTTTCTGCAGTTACTTCAAGATACGAACTTCCATCTAAAGATTTGTAGCTTGGAGCCTCAGATGAGAAAGAACTTGTGATATTTGTCTTTCTGGGTCAGGGTCACCTCATTCAATATAATCTTTTCTAGTTATGTACATTTACCAGACCAGACCCTGGAGAACATAAAATAACTTTTAAGAGATACTTACCACAGGTCAGATATGTCTCACTTAAGAGATCATAATAAAAATATTTCAATATTTTATGTGTATGATCACAGTTAAGATCATGGGTTTGAATCGTGCTCTACCACTCCCTATGACCTTGGATAAATAACCTATCTATGCCTCTTCATCTGAGGAAGGAATCATCATAGGATTGCTGGGAGAATAAAGTGTGCTAACTTATCCAGAGTATGGATAACAGTGTCTGGCACATGGGGAGCCCAGTTTAAGTATTGGCTGATCACATGTCTGGGTTGAAAGTGGTCTATGATGAGTTTAGCTTTTTCATGACTTGGAGTTTTTCTTTGTGACATTTCAAGGGAGTAAAATTGACATTGTGCTCTTTATTCAACCTCATAAAATGTGAAGAATTTCCACACAGAACCTTTTGTGGAAGACTCATGTTCCAAATGGAATTAGGTAACTAAAAACTAAATATAGTTCCCAACAGGTCATTCTGTTCTGGGTTATGAGCTTTAGAACACTGATTAATCCTTATAGGAGAATTAAGACATCACCTATTTTCCATTTTTTCTTGATTGTCTTCAAATTGGTTGAACATTACATATATATGCACATATAAATGGGAGGCTGGTTGTTTTTAAGACAAGACCTCACTATGCAGCCCTGTCTGGCCTGGACCTTGCTTTGTAGCATGACAGGCTCATTTATAGATATTGCTATATAGATGCTCTACAGCAATAAACCAAATGACTACATAGTCAGAGCTCATAGAGGGAGAATGTCAGAAATGATATCAAGGCAGGAATTCATCCATATAGGCTTCCAAAGTCTAAGCCTGAGCCAAAGCCAAACAGAATATTCTGGAAAAACAGCAACCCTTCAGTCTATCTGTAGTCTTATAGAACAGTATTCAGCCATGAAGACTGGCAGGCTAAACCTTAAAGAGGTGGATAAATACTCATGATAGTATTAAAGAACATTTTTTAAAAGTATAATATAAGTAATGTGATCCAAACCATTTCCATATGACCTCTTTAGGTTCTGAAGAACAGGGACCCACTCGAACCAGGCCAGATAAAAGAATAACATTGAACAATGGAGATGACATCAGAAAAATCCCAGAGCAGAAACCTGACAGGGCTAAACAAGACAGAAATTAGAGGAAGAGTGGAATGTGTCAAATCCTCATCTAAATGATAAGAGTATGAAGTGTCTTCATGAACAAAGCCAAAGGCCAGATTTCAAGATAATCCTTAAAAATTCAAAAAAGGGACCAGTTAGGTGGCTCAGCACTGACCCCATTACCTGATGACCTGAGTTCAATCCCCAGATCCCACAGTAGAAGGAACAAATCCACTCCTGGAAGTTGTCCTTTGACCTCTACTTACATTCACAAAGTAGTGCGTGCACGTAAGCATGTGTGTACACGTGCACATGCACACACATACAATTTAAAAAAAAGATTTAACAAAGTTAATCAACAGAAGAGCTGACAGTAATTAGATTAAAAATTAGGAGAAGCCAGTGGCCCAGGCTCATAATTTTAACAATGGAAATGGAGACAGGATGATTAGGAGTTCAAGATCATCCTCAGCTACACAGAGAGTTTGAAACCAACTTGAGCAATGTCGACACAAACCTGTCTCCAAATAAATACTAAATAGAAGATAAAAACAGCATAATACTCATATTTGATAATGGGAACCAATGGATATTTAAAATCACCAAGCAAATGTTAGCAAGACCTTGCATGCATTGTTTAGAAATAGAAAAAAATAGTGCGTGTGGTAGCAGGCATATATAGCCCCAATTACTGGGGTGGTTGAAGCAGAGATCACAAGTTCCAGGTCAACCTAAGCAATGTAGTAAGACCTGACTTCAAATTTAAAAAAAAAAAAAAAAATTAAGAGCTAAGGATGACATACCTCAGGAGTAGGATGCTTGTCCAGCATGTGAGAGACCATGGAGAATAAAGTTAGTTGCCTGTGGGAAATGGAAGTGGGTGAGACAAGATACAAATATGGCTTTGTCCATGATGGTTGTGTTATTTTTTTTCATGTATCGCTTGAGTAGAAGAATTTATAGTGTAGTAGCTGATTGTGTTAGAGATATCCTGTCCCCAGATATCTCCCTGAGATGTTTATGTCCGCATAGAAAGTCAAGACACTGACCTATGTGGAACTTAACTCCTTCAGGCCAGAACACCTTGGGAGGAAGGGGAATGGTGTGAGCTGGTGAGTTCTAACAGGATTCTTCTATGCTCCTGTCATCAGAGGGTAATGCCTCAGCTAAGGTCTACCCAGCATGATCCCTGTCACTAGCAATGCTGACTGAGTATTGGCAAAAGTGGGAAGCTTCTATTTTTATTTAAAAATCACATCCTTCTCCAAAGACAGCACAGTAAAATTGTTTCTCATTTGCATTTAGTAACTGCATTCTTCTTTAAATATGGATGGCTTTTAAATAACAAAGCACTATTTAAAAATATACTGCCCCTTCTCACCACCTATGTGAACCCCAATGAAGGTATATTAACATACCAATAAGTAACTCCAATTTTTATATAAATTTAATACCTTTTTCTGCTTTTGTTTAATGAATATTTAATTTGGAAAGCTATGAAATAATAGGTAATTATAGTGCTACAAGAACACATATTGACATGTAGTTTAAAAGAGTAAGAAAGGTGCCTTGCACTTGCAGTGAGTTTATAATTCAAACACAATGAAAAATTTCAAGGTTGCCAATCAACTACTCATCAGAAGATAGAAGGCAAGGAGAATCCCATTTCCTCAGGGCACATATGCAAAGGAGATTCTAAAAATAGCACAGGCCAGATTTGGCAGGTCTTGTTTAGGAAAAGTTCCAAGGGCATCTTAAATGAGCTGGTGAAAACAAAGCCATCATGGATCTGAGGCTCAGGTTTGGGAAAGATGGGCAAGATGATGAGCACTGGAGACCTCGGAGGGAGGAGCAAATAGCAGGGCCAAGAAGCTTGAATTTCAGGTCTTCAGCTTTTCTCTTCAAATCTTTTCCATCACCTGAGCTGTGTTACAGAAGCTCCCCTCCTGATTTACAAACCCCTGTGTCTTCTCCAGGTGCAGAAAACATTCAGTCTAAGTAATAGTAATGTCAGGGTTACCCCCATGGAGGGACGAGGACAATTCCAAAGAGAGATAGTGGAGTCACGAAGTGCTTAGTGAGTCACCACGCGCTGCTGCAGCAACTTTTAAACATGCACACCCCAACACACCAAGAAGTAATTCACTTTTCCTGGCAAAGAGTTTGGCCAAATTTAAAAGAGAAATTTTTAGCATCTTTCCAGCAACCTGTGCCCATCCCCACTCTGCCTCACAGAGGAAATCTTTAGGCCTGTGGATCTCAAATTTTAACAGGCTTAGGAATTTTCTGAGTCTGGTGTGGTGACTCAATCCCAGTCCTTGAGAGGTTACGTCACAAAAATTGCCGTGAGTTTGAAGTCAGACCGAGCTACGTGTGAGTTCCAGGCTAATCAAGGCTCTAGAGTGAGATTCTATCTCAAAAACAGCAAAAGGGGTGCAGGAAGCTACGCTGATGGCTCAGTGGATAAAGCACTCGTCCCACAAGCATGAGGACCAGAGTTCAAATCCCTGAAACAAATGTATAAAGCCAGGAAGACGTGACAGCTTGCCTGTAACCCCAGAACAGAAAGGGAGGCCAACAGTGAATTTCCCCAGAGCAAGCCAGCTAATCAGGCTAACCTTAATAGCAAGCACTGGGCTCAGTGAGAGACCCTGCTCAACACGTAAGATTGAGGTGATGGAGAAAGATACCTGAGGCTGACCTCAAGCCACCATATGCACACACGTACATAGGTACATATACTTAAATCCATGTGTGCATTGATTCATATATATCAAACATATACATTCTATATGCTAACACATATATAATATATATTATATGATACATTATATTATATATAAAATGTGTGTATATATTGACATAGAGAATTCCAGGACAGCCAGATCTATGTAGAGAGACTCTGGAAAGAGAGAAAGAAGAGACTGAATGCTATATGGTTTGTTTGTTTTTTAGATTTATTTTTATTCTTACACCATATGAGTGTTTTGCCTGCATATACATATGTATACCAGTGGTATGCCTGGTGCCCACAGAGGTCAAAAGAAGGCATTTGATCTCCTGGAACTGGTGTTAGAAGCAGTTGTGAGCCACCGTGTGAATACTGGGAACCAAACCCAAATTTGCAAGAGCAGCCAGTGCTCTTAACCACTAAGCCACCTCCCAACCCATGAGTACTGCATGGTTTGCTCATAAAAAAACTGACAAATAAGTATATTCTACAGTAGAACCAACAAATCACAAAACTAATTGACTAGATGAAGCCTTGGGGGTGTTTGTTAAATCAAAACCTAGAGGGCAGCCATGGGGGGGGGGGGGGGGGGGGATCAGAGTCTTAGGATCCTGCTTAGATAAAAGCAGCAATGAAGGAACCAAATGTCACAGTGAGCGAAGTCAACAGGCTTTGCAACACGATGCTCAGCCAGCCAGGCATGCTGTGCTCAGGCAAAGACACATACCCTTTAATGTGTGTGTCATACAGTGGGCCAGCTATCCACAGGTTCTGGGTTTGCCAAATCAGCCACTCACAGATCAAAAAATAGTTTTTAATTCCACCTAGCCTGAGCACGCATATTTTTTACTGTAATTTTTCACTAGGCAATTGTCTGTTATGATTTTGATTGCTGCGATGAAACACTGTGACCAAAGCAACTGGGGGAGGAAAGGGTTAATTTGGCTTACTCATCCACATCACTGTTCATCATTGAAAGAAGCCAGGACAGGAACTGAAGCAGGCAAGGAGCTGATGCAGAGGCCACGGAGGGGCGCTGCTTACTGGCTTGCTCCCCATGGCTTGCTCAGTCTGCTTTCTTATAGAACCCAGGACCACCAGCCCAGAGGTGGCCCCACTCACCACCAGCTAGGCCCTCACCCATCAATCACTAATTAAGAAAATGCCCTACAGGCTTGCCTACAGCTCAATCTTACGGAGATAGTTTCTCAATTAGGGTTCCCTCCTCTCAGGTGACTATTGCCTGTGACAACTTGACATAAAATTAGCCAACAGCAATAAAGTACAACTATTTATACAGCATTTCCAATATGTCCAGTATTATATGAAATCTAGAGGTGATTTAAAGCATGGAAGACAAGACGCTTCGGTTTCATGGAAGAGCTATGCCATTTGGATAAGGAGCATGGGTGTCTGAGGATTTCAGAAGCCATGGAGGTGGTAAGTAGGCTGGAAGTCTGGGAACAAATCCTCAGAAGATGCCAAATAAATCTGTATTTTTTTTTTTTAGTTAAATCTCAATACAATTTTGAAGCAAGAATATTAATTATATATTTCAGATATCAGGTGTACTGAGTAAGAAATGATACACCATGCTCAGTATTCTAAGAAATTAATTACCTGAGAGAATTCCTGGAGGATTGCGGGTATTACAAGGCTGCATTTTAATATACATCTGCTGTTTCTCCTGTTAGCACTTCTTAACTCACAAGGAACATCAAATATCAAATGCCAGGGCAGGACAAATATAGCCCAGAAATCAAATGTAGGGCTAGAATTTGGGTCTAAGCATGGGTTTGTGTCAAATCGGAATGGTAATGCAGTGACCTTAACCTATATCTCAGATCCAGGGATCCTGGGGGTGAGGGACAGCCTGGGTATTGAAGAAGCAAAGGAGATGGAGAGAAAAACAATGTCAAGAATCAGCTAAAGTTCAAGGTGAGGAAGAGGTGAATGAAGGGAAACACAGGAAGATCCACTTCCAGCGCCCATCTTCACTCTCTGACAAAATTAAGGGGATGTGAGCTACACTGGCAGGCTTTGGAAGGCCCTTCAAGCCAATAGTGTTCCATTTCTATTCAATATCATGACCAAAAGTAAAGAGGCAATTCTTGTTGCCAGTTTATTTATTTTGACTTCAGATTTGAGTTAGAAAAAAAAAATGGAAAGGGGTCTTGATGCGATCTGATATTCACAGGTAGGTCTTAATGCACTGGAAGCTGAGGAACTCAAGCTTATGATGGTAGTTATAAATTTAAATGTGTGGGTTATAGTAGCAGCAGCAGACACAGCTTTATGAAAAAACATCCTTGGTTAGTTACTTTCATGTTTCTGTTACTGAAAATCTGACATAATAAATAAATATTGCAAATTTTAGTTATGCTAACCCTGATATTTCAATCCAGAATCTTTGGTTCCACTGACTACAGTGAAGCAAAACATCATGATAGCAGGGGTAGGTGGAAGAAGAGGCTGTTCACCTCAAAGTGGACAGGAAGTGAGGAAAACAAGAAGGAATCAAGAGGCAAAAATACCCCTCAAAAGCAGGTATGATGGTGCACGCCTTTAATCCCAGCACTCAGGAGGCAGAGCCAGGTGGATCTCTGTGAGTTCAAGGCCAGCCTGGTGTACAGAGTGAGATCCAGGACAGGCACCAAAACTACACAGAGAAACCCTGTCTCAAAAAACAAAAAAGAAAGGAAGAAGGGAAGGAAGGAAGGAAGGAAGGAAGGAAGGAAGGAAGGAAGGAAGGAAGGAAGGAAAACAAAGGCAGGCATGACCTGCTTTCTCTGACTAAGCCCCACCTCTGAAAGTCTGAACAACTCCCAACATGGCACCACCAACAGAGGACCAGGTAGTTAACACATTTCAGATTCAGAACACATCACAGCTGAGTAGGTGAATGTGTGGGTCATGGTAGCAGCAATCAAAACAAGTAGAAGATCCTCACTGATAAGTGTCCACTTTTCAGTTGATCTATGCAGACCTTGTCAGCTGGCCCTGGGATCTGACGACCTGAAAGAATGGGGTGGGCTGCAGTCTACTGCTGTAGACAACCTTACTTCACTTTCGGTGGCCTTTTATACACAAGTGTAACCAAGAAAGCAGCGGCCCAGGGAGTTTGAGTTCAGAAAGGCATGACCATAAAATCGTAATCAGAAAAATATGTAAATACAAGTCAGTCAGCACATACTAAATGTTAACAGAGCATTTCAGAACTTTCTCTGGACAGACCAATTTAAATACAATTCCTGGCATGTACTATAGATTATATCTGGGAAAGCATGAAGGCAAGGCAGAAGCCATGTCCAGGTTCAGGGGACACTGACCAGATTGGGTTCTATAACTATGTGCTGACATCCAACAAGAATGAACCTATCTTTTTTTTTTTGGTTTTTCGAGACATGGTTTCTCTGTGTAGCTTTGTGTCTTTCTGGGAACTTGCTTTGTAGACCAGGCTGGCCTTGAACTCACAGAGATCCACCTGCCTCTGCCTCCCGAGTGCTAGGATTACAGGCGTGCGCCACCACCACCCAGGGAACCTATCTTATAAATTAAATGTAAATGTTTGCCACAGGAGGCATGAGAACAATCCAAGGAACAAAATGTATCCAAGGTAAAAGGCCCTCCACCTTTTTCCTGGAGCCTCTCTCCCAGTTCCCCAAGGCATTGTCCACCATGAGTCATTCTTCTGACTGTATTCGGACAGACAAGCTACAAAAAAACCATTGAAGAATCTCAAGATTGATTTAGACATTGTTTTCATGATGGTGGTTAGCCTATCCTTCTTTACTTTGTAGCCAATTCCAAAATGTTACTAGGTATTTATGTTGTCTTTATAAAGTATGGATACAAAAGACTAAGTCTCCATCAAGACCACCTTTCTATGATAGGATCCATTAACATCAACCAAGGAGCTAAGAGAATTCACCTAAATATTCAAGTTAGAAACCAAATCATTGTAACTTGGTGTTCTTAGCTTTGGGAGTGTATTGGGATGTGTGGAGTTTGTTGGTACTTTGTATCTGGTCTATAAAATGCTAACATTTACTACAACCCAAATTTCCACGTTTTCCAAATGCCATCCAAAGAAATATGTAATGCGAACCACATATGTACTTCTAAATTTCTAGAGCCATAACGGAATAAGTGAAAGGAAACAGACAAATTTAATATTAATTTAACTGATATTAACTCACTTTAAAGTGAGAGAAGGAAGGGGAATGCTATGCTGGTGACATAGAACAGACCACAGTGGGGCAGAGGGTCATGCTTTCACCTAGGCTGTGGTTTTGCTGAGGTCCACTTGCTGATGTTGAGTTTATGACTCTGTACACACACAGTGGAGCCAGGTGTGATCCTTTATTGCTTCGGTCTTTCTTCTCCATGCTCACGGGAGACTCATCAGAGGGCAGCTCACCTGCTCACCTGCTCACCTGGCCAGCTTCATGACTGATCCTGACACCCAGGTACTTCACACAATGCCACAGACAACAACCTCGGGAATGTGTACAGGATCTTTCCATCCCAAAATGCACCCTCTACTCTCCATGTTGATGCCAGAAGTCCACAGAGAGCCTTTTTGGGGGGGCAGACAGAGGTAGGACAATGTTTCCCAAACTTCAACCCATTATTTTTGCCATTGGTTTTGCCCTGTCTAAACATCACTTATACCTTTTCTTCAATTAAATCCCTTTTTATATAAAAACACACATACAAAAGAAACTGTATATCACTACTAGACACTGGCATTTTCCATAAGTAAAAGTCCGTTTAAAAATAACCTCACTATTAAATTTTAAATGGCACACATGTATCACCTCATTTTGCCTGCATTTAGTGGTCCAATTAACACTAAGTCAGAAACACTGGGTCAAGGGACTGTCCCTCTAAAAGTGACTGCTAAAATATGACCATAAGAGGGAAGATACAAGACACTCACAGATTGTTAGCTCTGAGCATCACTTGAAAGGGGGAGAGCACCTAGATAAGGGTTCTCACCCTCAGTGTGCAGAGGAAACACAAATCACCTAAGAAGCAATGTTAAATCCAGGTCTCTGGTCTCACACAAGATTGAGTAGAATAGGGTTGGACCTTGGTGTCTGTATTTTCATCAGACTCTTCAGACAATTTGGATAAGGAGTTAGCAAAGCAAACTTCAAGACACTCTGGGAGGGCTAACAAGATGGCTGTCTTTGTTAGGGTTTCTATTGCAACGAAACACCATGACCAAAAGCAAGTTGGGTAGGAAAGGGTTTGCTTGGCTCACACTTCCACATTGCTGCTCATCACTGAAGGGAGTTGGGACAGGAACTCAAACAGGGCAGGAACCTGGAGGCTGGAGCTGATGCAGAGGCCATCGAGGGGTGCTGCTTACTGGCTTGCTTTCCCCCAACTTGCTCAGCCTGCTTTCTTATAGAACCCAGGACCACCAGGCCAGGGATGACACCACCCACAAGGGTTTGGGCCCTCCGCCATTGATCACTAATTGAGAAAACACCTTACAGCTGGATCTCATGGAGGCATTTCCTCAACTGAGGCTCCTTCCTCTCTGATGACTCTGGCTTGTGTCAAGTTGACACACACAAACCAGTCAGTACAATGGCTTATGGGTAAAGGTGCCCCCACCAAGCATGAAAACCTGAGCTTGATCCCTGGAATCCACATGGTAGAAGGAGAGAATGGACTCCTGCAAGTTCTCCTCTCACCTCCATGTGCACACCACCATACATACATACATACACATACATACATACACACACACATACATACATACATACATACATACATACACATACATACACACATACACATACATACATACACACACATACACACACACATACATACATACATGCATACATACACACATATACATACACACATACATACACATACACACATACATACATACATACACGCATACATGCATACATACATACATACACGTACATACATACACACACATATATACATACACACACATACATACATACACACACATACATACACATACATACATACACACACATACATACACACATACACACATACACACATACACACATACATACATGTACATACATACACACATACATACATACATACACATACATACACATACATACACACATACATACACACACATACATACACACACATACATACACACATACATACACACACATACATGCACGCATACATGCATGCATACATACATACATACATGCATACACATACATACACACACACATGCATACACATACATACATATGTATAAAAATAAAAGAAACCCTGGGACAGAGTGACAGGCCAGTGGCAGTAGGAGATATAGAATGCTGTGCTCTGGAATCTAGTCTGGGACAGGAGCAGGACTCAGTAGGAAGGAAAGGGGAGGGAAGGGCAGGGACCCGAGGCACAGTTAGTTCCATCAATGCCACTGTTCTGTGGAGTGCAGCCATCCAGCTAAACACAGCCTAGCACAGCAATCCCTTCATTTCACATAAAAGCAGCAACAAAATCACTCCTCTGGATAATTGTAAACAAACCACAAAGCCCTAGACGGACTGTTTCAGAGAGGGGTGCTTTCCTCCTCCTTCAGAGAAGATAAACAGGTCGTGCATTTTTTTCCTTTAGGGTCCTGGGAGGCTATACAAATTTCGACTTATTCAGCCAGGCAGCAGTGGTGGTGCACGCCTTTAATCCCAGCACTCAGGAGGCAGAGCCAGGCAGATCTCTGTGAGTTTGAGGCCAGCCTGGTCTACAGAGTGAGATCCAGGACAGGCTCCAAAGCCAAACAGAGAAACCCTGTCTCAAAAAAAAAAAAAATCCACTTATTCATGGAAAATCTATGAAGAAAGGTAAGAGCTAATTATAAAAAGGAGATAGAACAGTTATAGATTGTTTTCCCAGTAAAATGGAGTGCATCAGGATGGACCTCATAGGAAATATGATCATTTCTAACCAAAATCCTCCTGAACAGTCTTTTCTGTCCTTAGAACAAGCCAGAGGCAGACCTCAGCAGGGGCCTGTCTAGAAGTTAAGATGTTTTCTGGTTCTCCCCTCTCTCACATTAAATACTGTGGAAGGCTGTGCAGTTGGTTTCTAAGATACCCTTCAATGACCCTTGCCTCCACGTAATTTTCGCCTGTGTTATTCAACTTTCTGTTATTAAAACAAAGACCTGACAGCTGGCAGGATGGCTCAGTGGGCAAAGCACTCACAGTCTGAGTCTGCTCCCCAGAACCCACATGAAGGCAGAAAGAGAGAAGTGGCTACATAAAATAGTCCTCTGACCTCCACATGCTCACCATCACACACACACACACACACACACACACACACACACACACACCACCACCACCACCACCACCACCACCACCCCACATATACAAAATAACAATGTTTTTATTAAATTCTTTTTGTTAAGATTTATTTATTTATTACATATACAGAAGAGGGCGCCAGATCTCATTACAGATGGTTGTGAGCCACCATGTGGTTGCTGACAATTGAACTCAGGACCTCTGGAAGAGCAGTCGGTGCTCTTAACCTCTGAGCCATCTCTCCAGCCCCAAATAACAATTTTTAAACCTGGAGAAAACAAACCCATAAACAGGAAAGGTTTAAATGACTCACCATTTTTTGAAGCTTCCAGATGATTTTGGACCTGTGATGGTACATCACAGCAGAAATGGATGGAGGAACAACATTGGTCACCTCGTGGCCAAGAGGCAAAAGAGAAAGCAAGCAAAGCTTGGGGCCCCTCGATCTCCTCCATGGTTGTGCCCTGGGAGACCTGAAGTCCTCCCAGTAGACTCTAGTATCTCAGCTCTCTACCACTTCCTAATTGTGGTACAAGCAAGCATTTTTTTTCCAAGACAAGCTTTCTCTGTGCAATGGCCCTGGCTGTCCTGGAACTCTCTCTGTAACCCAGGCTGGCCTCGAACTCACAGAGATCTGCCCGCCTCTGTCTCCCAAATGATGGGATTAAAGGAGTGTGTGCCATCATATTGGCTTACACAAGCAAGCTTTTACACATGGACCTTTCGGGAATACTTAAGATAAATGCCATAGCAGTGACCTTGGGGAAGCCCTTCCATTGTGCCAATGGCTAAAGCCACTGACCTGCTTCTGGCTCACAGAACACAACAAAAGTGAAGGGTTACATCAAGTTCTAACACTGTGGCCAAGCCTTCCTCACCCAGCTCTCCCTTGTCTGGTTCTTTCTGCTTGCTCACTCTGACAAACCCAGCTTCTGCGTCATCCGGCGTACCGCAGAGAAGCTCGTGTGGAAGGGGAGCCAGGGAAACATTTTACTTGCTCTGTAGTGTACTAAACTCCTTCAGAGCTTGAAGTTCACCCAACAGAAATGTATCCTCTCAGTCCTGGAAGCCAGTAAGTCAGAAATCCATCTCTCTGGGTCAAGATCAAGATACTGGCAAGGCTGGGAGGAAGGCCCTAGCACACCCTTGCTCTTTCAGCCTCGGAGTGGCTGTCCACACCCTGTCACTCCGGCTCCATCACTCCAGTCTCTCCTTTGTAGACACATCGCCTCCCTTCCGTGTCTAGTCACCGTCTGCCTCCCACATGAAGCCGTTTCTGGCAGACAAGAGCCCTCTCCAATGGTTCAAAGTACTCATCTCATCTCAAAAAACGCCAGCACAGGGCTTAGGATGAAACATGCTTGCCTAGTATTCACAAAAGCATGGGTTCAACCTCCAGCCGAACAATAATCATCATCATCATCATCATCTCATTCTCAAAAAAAAAAAAAAAATTCCTCCATGATAACATTGTGGTGCATGTATTTTATCACAGTAAGAAAAACTTTTTTTAAAACACCACCATTTAAGGTAACCATTCCCACAGTACAGAGATGAGGATCTGTATCTTTGGAAGTCACTATGGGGGGGGGGGGTGCCTGCTATGACCTCTGGTCAATAGCTAGGAGGGAACCAAGGCTGTGCAGCACCACTAAGGAACAGAACCTGCCCAAGTCCACAAGAGAGAGCTGGGAAGCAGACCCTTCCCCAGTCCAGCCTTGAAATGATGACTGCATCCAGCAGCATGCCCAAGCTCAGCACCACAGCATGACGCTAAGCAATAGTGCGCTTCCTGACCCAGAAAAAAAAATTAACATGTCTTACTTTTAAGCAGCTAAGTATTGAAAAAGTTGAAAGGAACGATTGTTTTGCTCAAGGCTCATACAAAGCTAATTGACTGTGTTCTGTGCACATGTTTTTAGCATGACAAGCTAAAATTATTTAACTAGTAGATGCAACCTGCTATGGTGACAAGAACACACATGTGATACAGAATCAGAAAAATCCCACTGAGCCATCTTTGAGTGAGTCGGGTTAACTTCTTGGTACTTCGTTTCTATTCATGTTAGGTGGAGAAAATAATGCTTTGCCAATTTTATTGTTGATGATATTTAATAAAAAGACACATGACTTAAAATACCTTCTCAAGATCTGCTATGTATTTAGGGCTCAATAGGTCGTAGCCCCTATCAGGCATGCTCCAGCTGTCTGTCATCCCAGCTCTAGGGAAATAGAGGCAGGAAGATCAGGAGCCCAAGGAATCATTCTGTCTGAAAACTAAACCAACAATAATTCCAGACTGAACATGGTGGACACACTTATAATCCTTGTGCTCAGAAGGCTGAGGCAGGAAGATTTAAAGTTCAAGGCCAACCCAGGCTGTCTCATAAAAACAAAAGAAGAGAAGAGGACGAGGAAGAAGAAAGAGAATGAAGAAGGCCTACATAGTTTGTAGGGAGCATAAGAAAATACACATTTTAAAATAAAATATCATGAAGTGTATTTTAGACTTATCGGCTTAAGAGTTTTTAGAGAGATTGTGCCAAGCTTGGTGGCACAAACCTGTGATCACAGCATCTGGAACACAGAGGTAGGAGAATCACTCACTGTATGTTGGAGATGAGCCTAGTTTTAACAGTTCCAAGCCAGTCATTGTTGCACAGAAAGGCTCTGTCTTACAATAACACACACACACACACACACACACACACACACACACACACACACATAAGTTTTGATGAAATTATGATTTTCTCAGGTCAGCTACTTTGTATTATTTTGAAATGTTAAAAATATCTAACTCACTGGGCGGTGGTGGCACACGCCTGTAATCCCAGCACTGGGGAGGCAGAGGCAGGTGGATCTCTGTGAGTTCGAGGCCAGCCTGGTCTACAAAGCGAGTTCCAGGACAGCCTCCAAAGCTACAGAGAAACCCTGTCTCGAGAAAAAAAAAAAAAAAAATCTAACTCCTGCAATGGACATCATGTTCGTGGACTATGCCAACACACAGTGGGCACCCTTTATGTCCTGGTTGGTTGTTCTTTTGTTTTGTTTTAATTCAACACAAGCTAGAGGAATCTGAAAAAAAGAAAACACAATTGAGAAAATGCCTCCATAAGACTGGCCTTTCGGGAGCTAGGCGGTCGTGGTGCACACCTTTAATCCCAGCACTCAGGAGGCAGAGGCAGATGGATCTCTGTGAGTTCAAGGCCAGCCTGGGCTACAGAGTGAGAGCCAGGACAGGCCGCCAAAGCTACACAGAGAAACTCTGTCTCGAAAAAGAAAAAAAGAGGTTGGCCTGTAGGCAAGTCTGTAGGGCACTTTCTTAATCACTGATTGATGTGGTGGGTCCAGGCCACTGTGGGTGGTGTCATCCCTTTGCAGGTGGTATCTGAGTTGTGTAAGAAAGGCTGAACAAGCCACAAGTAGCAAACGAGTAAGCAGCATTCCTCTGCAGTTCCTTCTTCCGTTCCCACCCTGGCTTCCCTCAATGATGCACTGTAACAAGGATGTGTAAACCAAAAAAAAAAAAAAAAACTCTCCCCAAGTTGCTTTTGGTCATGGTCTAATTATTGCAGCAACAGAAAGCAAGCCAGGGTTTTTGGTGTGCAATCCTGTAATTAAGGCATTGAGTCAGCAAAATAAAGGAATGAAGAAATCAAAACCAAATTGGTTTAGCTAGAGCCAGTGAAACATTTATTGATGGCGAGAGATGATATAAGCACTTAATCTTAATGAGAGCAGAGGAATAAAGGACCTTGAGACCAAGAATGAGTCTGGAAAACAGCTCAGAGATTAATGGCAGGTCCTTTGTTTGTGACAGGACAGAGAGGCCAGGTCATGAGGCAGTCAGGGGAGACAGTTTCAGAAACACTTTGTGGGTCGTGAGGCTGAAGGTTAATAGTGAGGATATTGAACGAGGAGGAAGCTAGAGAAATAAAAAAGGATACCCCTCCTCTCTCTCCCTCCCTCTCTCCTTTTCTCCCTGACTCTCTGCTTCCCTCCCCCCTCCCTCCCACTCCCTCTCCTTTACAGCTGCAGGCTCATCCCTACACTTAATAAGCACTGATGGTCTCACCTCATCCCAAAGAATCTTATTGGATCACCCAGATGATGCGCTGGCCTCGGAGGTGAATGACGGGAACACTGCCCACAGTGAGAAACCATCTGGCTTCACCATCTCTGTTATCAGTCAGTGTGCTGCTCCTCATTTAGTAGAACTACTGCTTACTGTTGGAGAGAACAAGAACGTGTAAGAGCTTTCTAAGGGACTCTGCAGAGTCTGGTAGCACAATTCAGTTTCTCTCTAATGGTGACGGTAAGTGGGAATGCACGGGTGGAAACACTGGTGTCCGGATGGAGCCCTTAAAGGCACACCGGAAGCCCACACTGTCGCAAACATTGCCTAGAATGCATGAAGAGTTAAGTTTTCAAAGAAAAGAATAGAAACCAAATTATTCCTTTCCCAAGGTGTTATTTATTTGCTAGCTTTTTATTCCAAAATTTCCTGTTATTTTTCAAGTTTTCAGACCCTGGGCTCTTCCGTAAGCCTAAAAAGGATTGCTGTGGCCTTCATTTGTGTGTACAGAGGCCGCTGTTTTCTTTCCTTTTGACCTTGACCTCTGCCAGCCTGCCCCGCCCTCCCAGCCAGCCAGCAGGCAGCCAATCCAGAAGCCCTTGCAAGCCGCAGTTACCTGGCAACAGTGACAATCGCATTAACAGGAGGAGGCAGCGGTGAAAAGTGACTGCCTCTTCCTGAATGTGAGCGGGCAAAGGAAGGGCTGACGATGCTTCTTTTTATCAATGGCTTTTCATACACACACACACACACACACACACACACACACACACACACACTCTCCCTTTCAAGTCCAACCCTCAGTGTCTAAGACTGGCTAGTAAAAATAGCCTCCAACTGGAGGGTTAATAACAGCCCCAAAGATTCACATGGAATCAAATATTTGGGGAGAATCACCATCATTCTTCCCCTGGCTCAGATGTAGAAGGTTTAAGAGTCTGTTAGGGTTTTCTTGGGTTTGGGGGAGGGTTGTTTGTTTGTTTGCTTGCTTGTTTGTTTAGACAACATGTCTCAGGCAACCCAGGCCAGGGTTGCAATGTAACTAAAGACAACTTGATCTCCCTATCTGTCACCTAATGTCCAGGATTACAGATGTGTGCCACCATGCCCAGCTACACAGATTAGGAGAAAGGCATTTTGTTTGGTTTTATGCAGTGCTGAGGATTAAATTCACAGCCCTCTGCATACCTAAGTGCTCTACACTTGAGCTACTCTGCCCAGGCTCCCCAGACTCTGCCCTCAAGAGACATTTAACCCTTTTTCCATCTCTCTGTGTGTTCTGATCCCATCCAGTAATGCATTTTGACCACCCAACTATCCTACGGTAATAGAATCCTAAGTGCTGTGTACTGAGAATTGCTTGCCTCAGAACTTGCCTCCCTAACCACAGATGGACAGCAGGTACTACAAGAGAGTGTAGTTAGGAATGACCAATAGTCTAGCTCTGCAATGAGCACTCTACAGACATGTTTAACTTTCAAAATTGCCCTATGAAGTTGGTAAGAGCGTTATCTCCATTTTTCAGATCAGGAAAACTGAGGTTTAGAATGAATGACAATGGTTATGTATCTATTAAGAATGGGGCTGGGATTTGAACTCATGCTTTTAAGTCCTTTTGTATGTTGCTAAAGGTAAGAGATGGTGTGGTTAGCTAGGAGGGAGGCTGGATGATAAGACAAAACTAGAAATCACCAAACTCAAGAAAGAGAGAATAGGTGCTGCAGAGGTGGCTCAGTGGTTAAGAGCACTGGCTTCCCTCCCAGAGGACTCAGGCTCGATTCCCAGCACCCACATGACATCTCACACCTGTCTGTAACTCAGTTCCAGGGAATCTGACACCCTCACACCAATACACACAAAATAAAGTTAAATAAATTAAAAAAGAAGGAGAGAATAAACATAAATTCTACCAATGTCATCTAATTAATATTGAAAGATGGGGCTGTATACTAAGATACCCTCAATGACTTCCTTTTCAAGCACAGACTTGAAAAATTATTTAAACACCACAGGTCTTAGGAAACATTAATGGTCACCTGCTATGACCTATTAGCCTAATGAGTCTATCACCCTGTTATTCAGTAATCAAAAGAGAGAAGCAATGTGATTATGAATTACATGACTTGGAATGACGACCAGAGTGAGTCTAAACTTGGCCACACACCCACGGGTGACCTGGGGGAAGTTAACTAAATGAATGTATTTTGAGCCTCTATCTTATATAAAGTTCCAACTTAAGATTTAAAGAAATAAGATTACGGGGCTGGAGAGGTAGCTCAGAGGTTAAGAGCACTGGCTGCTCTTCAAGAGGTCCTGAGTTCAATTCCCAGCAACCAAATGGTGGCTCACAACCATCTGTAATGAGATCTGGTGCTCTCTTCTGGCCTGCAGGCATGTACACAGGCAGAACACTGTATACATAATAAATAAATTAATAAATCTTAAAGAAAGAAAGGGAGGGAGAGGAGGGAGAGAGAGAGAGAGAGAGAGAGAGAGAGAGAGAGAGAGAGGGAGGGAGGGAGGGAGGGAGGGAGGGAGGGAGGGAGGGAGGGAGGGAGGAAGGAAGGAAGGAAGGGAGGGAGGAAGGCTACTAAACTTGGGCCATGTCTGGATGTAGGTCAAAAGCAAAGGAAATTGCAAGTTCTTTTCTGTATATTTCTTCTCCATAGACTAGAAAATTAACAGCAACTTCTTGCACTTGCTGAGGGCATCAACAAGATACCAGCTGTTAAAAAGGGCTCCTGAGTTAAATCGACTGTTATATAGAGTTAATGGGTGATAATTGCAAAGACAGAACTCTTCAGATAGCTCCTAGATATTACTGTGGTGATTATCTAGGTGTCGTGACCTCTACCAACCTCTTCAACTTCATCTCCCATTAGCTCTTGGTCACTTTTCTTGGCAAAGCAGTCTAAGTGTTCCTATCCCAGAATCCTTTGCACTTACCCCAATTATCTGCATTTCATTCAGATCTTTATTTAAAGGTTATAAAGAAGTATTTGAGATGATGGATATGTCAGTTACCTTAATCTGATTATTAGACCTTGAATATGTATGGTCTTGAACTATCTAATATCCAGACTGAGAAACAGAGAAATGACCTCACAAAAATCATTTATTCATGGTATGCTTTTGTTTGTTTGTGGATTTTGACAGGAGTCTTTTGCTCTGTCAACAGAAAAAAGGAAGAAATAACAGAACAAATAAATGCATAAAATGAAATCCCTGAAGGGCTTATTTACTTACTTAAGAGAGCCAACTGTTTTCAGACACTCTGAATTAAATATTGCTTAATTCTAATCTAAATGTGGACTGGGGAGCCTAGAACTCTGCCATACTGTTTACAAATCATCCTCTATTTATTTAAACAAGATCTTGATCAGACAACTCTGGTAGACACAAATCCATGCACCAGTAATCTTGAAAGTGATAAAAAAAAAATCTTTTATTATTTTCAAGCATTTCATAATTGACTCCACCAACCAAGCTGGCTTTTGCTTTCCATTATTTGAAATCCATGAGATTTTTGTGCATACATAGGTTCTGCTTCAAGAAAACACTACTAAGTTATCTGTCATGTTTAATAGATACCCATGTGTAAGTTAGACCACAGGCTAAGTGCTTAGGAAAGGAGTGGCATAGCTATAAGTTTTCTCAGGTCCACCGGGCCGCGATCCCACCACTGCTTATAAAATAATCACTCAGGGGCTTCATATCATTTACAAACTGTATGGCCTATAGCAGACCTCTTGCTAGCTAGCTCTTATGTCTTAAATTAACCTGTTTCTATTAATCTTTGTTTTGCCACGTGGCCATGGCATGTTACTCCTTGGGCGGCAGGCTGGCATCTCTCTGCCTCTGCCTTTCTTCTTCCTTGTCTCTCTCTCTTGGATTTCCTGCCTGGCTATACCCTGACTCGCCATAGGCCAGAGCAGCTTCTTTATTAGCCAATCATAGAAACACATTTTCCCAGCGCAGACAGAAAGACATCCCACAGCAGAAGGGAACCTCTGCTCACGAGGTAAAGCTGGTCTCCAGTGCTGAGAGAGCTGCAATGCAGAGCTTCCCCGGCCTGATAGCACCCTTCCATTACCAACGCAGCTCCCTCCATCCTCTCAACCAATGTGAAACTCGGTTATTATTCCCTACGACGAGCTCACATGTACATCCATTCCCCCCACCGCTGACCTTGTAGCCCTGGTTCTAGTGCGGCCCGGTCCTCTAGTGTGGAAGAGGGGAAGGCTACCGCTTCTTATAGAGGGTAAGCAAGCTCCTCAAATGACTAAAATGGTTTTCTTGCCTAAAAATGCTTCCCTGTGCTGAACAAATCTCAAACCGTCTTGCAGACCCTCCTCTCCTGACCCTACCACATTGCTGCCACACCCATTTTCACCTGTGGGATCATCTGCCAATGCACTCTTGTTCCCCAGGACAACTGTGCAATGTGCTCACTTGACTGTGAGCCTTCCCAGTGCGTTTCAGTGAAGGGGGTTGGGGGGAGGCTATCTGTGAATCCTGTTCATTGCTGAAATAAATGTAAACACAATGTACATGATCTTGTTGGGAACTGGAAATGAAATCTTCTCTAATTAGAGGCCTGTAGTTTGCTCATATTTGTGGTCAAGGACTGTTCGGAGCTAAAATGAACACCCCCATTCAAACAAAGGACAATTCAAACAAAGGATCTGCAGCTCCTATCTTTAGCTCATTCATCCAAACAAGGGTATCATGAATGGAACCAGGAGCACCACAGCAATTTGGGCAGCTGTAGAAACCAAAATAACAATACCAAGCTACTTTCCTCCAACTTGGCGCTTTCCCAAGAAGAAAAAGTACATTTCAGCGTTCTTCCCATTGAAAGATCCCGCTGAGAGGATGCTCTGTGTTTCCAAGGCCCTTCCCGTGGTTCATCGGTGCTGGGACTGTGGTGGAAAATTCAGTCTGTTGTAACCAAAGTCTCGGTGCCCCAGGACTGTGGTCACACCGACTATTGCCACTAGTTTGCGTCTAAGCTAGGGGATGTCTCTGGGCCAAGAGTGGGACAAGCAAGAAGCATCAAGCAGTTCCTTTCTAGCAGGAAAGGGAGCACAGAGACGCCGTCACAGTCAGAGAGTCCGTCCACACGCCGCACGGATCCCATTCCCACCATCTTCAATGTGTAGCTTTGAAGGTATTATACAACCAGGAGGCTCTGAGTGAGCCGGCACATATATGTCATGGCGTGTGTGGAGATCAGAGGACAGCTTTCAGGAAGGTTCTCTTACTATTATGTGGATCTTGGAGGCCTGAATCAAGTCCTCAAGCTGGGTAGCAGTTACTTTTACGGCTGAGCCTTCTTGATTGCCCTGTATTCACCCATTTGTTATTTGTCAGTTAGTACTAACTAAATTGGTGAATGTACAAATAGAACAAAGAATGTAGTATGTGTGTGGGCCCGGGGGTTGTTGTTGTTGTGTTTTTGTGTTTGAGACAGGGTTTCTTTTTGTAGCCCTGGCTGGCTTTGAACTCACTATGCACAACAGGCCAGGCTTCAACTCATAGATATCCACCTAGCTCTGCCTCCCAAGTGCTAGGGTTAAAGGCCACCATATCTGACTTAACTGTTGCATCTGTTTAAGGACGCTTCCTCTGAGCAGGAGCCAAATGAACTGGCTATTGAGACTGGCAGGCCCTCCTTCCTGGACAACAATAAAGACATAGTGTTTTAATTACAATTCTCCTGCTGTGAAGAGACAGCATGACCACAGCAACTCTGGTGAAAGAGGACATTTAATTGAGGGCTTGCTTACAGTTTCAGAGGTTCATTCCATTATCATCATGGCAGGGGGCATGATAGCACGCAGGCAGATGTGGAGCAGTAGCTGAGAGCTATATCCTGGTCTGCAGGCTTAGAGAGAAAAACAATGGGCTTGGCATGGGCTTTTGAAACCCCAAAGCCCACCCGCAGTGACACACCTCCTCCAGCAAGGCCACGCCTCCTAATCCTTCTAATTATTTCAAATAGTGCCACTCCCTGGTGACTAAGCACTCCAAATACATGAGCCTATGGGGGGCCATTCTTTTTCAAACCATCACAAGTGATATCAGTTCTCACAGCAGATTTTCTGTTTCCAGTCTCTGTGGAGAGCAATGTCCTTTTTGTTGTTGTTGTTTGTTTGTTTGTTTCGAGACAGGGTTTCTCTGGGTAGCTTTGGAGCCTTTCCTGGAACTCACTCTGTAGCTCAGGCTGGCCTTGAACTCACAGAGATCCACCTGCCTCTGCCTCCCGAGTGCTGGGATTACAGGAGTGTGCCATTGTTCACAGCAGCTGTCGTTACCTGCACATGATCAAGCCAGTGAATCCTGCATGCCTGAGGACAGAACTGAAAAGGCCCTACCCCTAGCTGAGGGACTTCTGGCATTCAGTGGCCTGGGTTGGGAGGCAGGTGTTCTGCAGTGTAGCTGCTGGTAAGTTTCTATTCTTTGGTTTTCCATAACTGAAGCCAGCAAAACAAAAATGGCCTCTGATGGAGAGAGAGCTCAGTGGTTAAGAGCACTGACTGCTCTGCTGGAGGGCCTGGGTTTGGTTCTCAGAAGCTCCATGGTAGCTAACAACCCTCTGTAACTCCAGTTACAGATGCTAGAAAGGAACTGCTTGATGCTTCTTGCTTGTCCCACTCTTGACCCAGAGACATCCCCTAGCTTAGACACAAACTAGTGGCAACAGTCGGTGTGACCACAGTCCTCGGGGCACCGAGACTTTGGTTACAACAGACTGAATTTTCCACCACAGTCCCAGCACCAATGAACCACGGGAAGGGCCTTGGAAACACAGAGCATCCTCTCAGCAGGATCTTTCAATGGGAAGAACGCTGAAATGAACTTTTTCTTCTTGGGACTTTGTTTCCCTTGTTAGATACATATACCTTCTCACATTCAAAAAGACGCATCCAGGACTGAGGATGAAGCTCAATTGGTAGAGTCTAGACTACTAAAAATAGGAGCAAATGTCACTACCTAAGTCAGGCCTGGGTTTTTTGTTTGTTTGTTTGTTTGTTTGTTGTTTTGTTTGTTTGTTTTGTTTTGTTTTTTTGAGACAGGGTTTCTCTGTAGCTTTGGAGGCTGTCCTGGAACTCGCTTTGTAGACCAGGCTGGCCTCAAACTCACAGAGATCCACCTGCCTCTGCCTCTCGAGTGCTGCTGGGATTACAGGCATGCGCCACCACCACCCAGCTTCTTTTTGGTTTTGTGAGACAGGGTTTCTCTGTGTAGCTTTGCACCTTTCCTGGAACTCACTTGGTAGCCCAGGCTAGCCTCGAACTCACAGAGATCCGCCTGGCTCTGCCTCCTGAGTGCTGAGATTAAAGGCATGCACCACCACCACCCGGCATCAGGCCTGTTTTGACTACCACAGAGTATGCCAATCAGCAAATCGATTTTTTCCAAAGAGGAAGTTTACTGCAGGTCAACCAGTTGTACAGGGAGGTCATCCAAGGCCAAAAAGGCTTCCATGAGATGATGGAGGGATGAAGAAGTAATAAAGGAGATGAAATCTCTAATCCCACCTACACATCTTTAATCAATCTTCAGAGCTCTTCATGGGATGCATGAGGCAAAGCCAGGCAGTGGTGACACACACCTTTAATCCCAGCACTCAGCAGACAGAGGCAGGTGGGTCTCTATGAGTTTGAGATCAGCTTGATCTACAAAGCAAGTTCTAAGAAAGCTGTTTCACAGAGAAACTGTCTTGAAAAAACAGAAAGAAAGGAAGAAAGAGAGAAAGGGAAGGAAGGAAGGAAGGAAAGAAGGAAGGAAGGAAGGAAGGAAGGAAGAAAGAAAGAAAGAAAGAAAGAAAGAAAGAAAGAAAGAAGAGAATGAGGTAAAGATTTTTATTTAACATGATAAAAAGTCACTCATACAATTATGTCAGCCACAGGTAAACAGACAATGGTCTCTTCAACTATGGCTTTCCAGTCCCTTAAGAGTAGCCTAGGCGCCGGGCAGTGGTAGCGCACGCCTGTAATCCCAGCACTCGGGAGGCAGAGGCAGGTGGATCTCTGTGAGTTTGAGGCCAGCCTGGTCTACAAAGCAAGTTCCAGGACAGGTACCAAAGCTACAGAGAAATCCTGTCTCAAAAAAAAAAAAAAAAAGAGTAGCCTAGGCAACCATTTTATCATCATCATGACCCACACACTAGAGATGTTATCATCAGAAAATTAGTGAGAGATCAATAATGTATTTCACATCTAAGTAACCTCTATTGTGTGACAAAACTTTCCCAGGGAGATGCTACACACACATCTACTCACCCCAGACAGAGAGCCACAACAGACCAATGTACAGATACCACCAAAGTCCAACTTGATAAACCATGAGTTTTGTTGAGATTACTTATAGGAATATGGGCAAAGGGTCATAGACAAGAGGAGACATGACTGAAAGACAGCTGCATCACCAAGGCCCACCCCAGCGTGGGTGACAGCTCACAAAAGCGGGGAACCCTGAAACACACTGCACAGACTGCAGACAGCTCAACAGGTTGGAAACTATCCTTTCCAAGTGACTCTGGCCTTGGCTGGTTTCTGCTTCTTCCAGGCAGCTGGGCTGGGCTGGTCTGAGAGTCTTCTTTGCAGCTCAGCTTCACTCCCCTCAGAGTTAGTCTTTGCTTCTATTGCTTACTCTGGCAGGGAATGCCCTAGTTAAATCTGGCCAGTTTCAGGGACTTCCTGAAGCTATTTTGTTTACCTTCCTGCTTAAGGAGCTTGTCTACAAGAGGGACTGTTTGAATCTCTGAGGAAACTGTTGCACAACAGCCTCCAACATCAGTGATTTTTAAGGTCAACTAAGAGCAAGTAAAGCTAGAGAGTTTCTTCAGTTTTCCCATACTTCCACAATCTTCAAGAGCAAGAAGGTTGGAAATTCTTATCCTTAGACTAAGTCTGCTCTTCAGCAATGTACTAGACTATGTTGTAGGAGTCTGATATGCTTATTTGCTTGTTTGTTTTAAATTTGAATTTGGATGTCTTTGGATGAAGATCAATGCTCCAGTCTCTGTAGTCCCCACTGTGCATACTGTGATATTCATAAAATCTGCTTATTCATTTCATCTATCAGAGAACTCAGAAGCACGTGAGTTTATCATCTGAATCTTGTCCATCCTTCACCCCATAGGTGAGAAAATTCAGATTCAGGGAGATCCTAACCAATCAAATATTGAATAGTTAGTGACAGAGACGGGACTTTTCAACCAGTACCCCTTCCCTCCATCCCACTTCTTGCCACAACAAAGGGCCGAGATGAGCCACCTGATGAGACATTCTGAAGGAATCCCTCGGTAGCCTTGGCAACCACAGGAACTGACACATCAATCAGCTATGCTCTGGGACAGCCAGTAAATCAAGGTCCTGACAAGCCACAGGTGGTTCCTCCCAAGAACAGCATTTCCTACCGTGGTTAGCCAGTTCTCTCAAAGGATGCTTGGTCAGATGGGGCAGCGGCAGCTTTGGCCCTTCATTAGAATTTCCTCCCATTGTGCATCTACAAAGGGGAGCTGACTGTGCCGCAGAGTGACTAAGGGAGGTGCTAAAGTTGGAACTGGGGACAGTCCAACTGGCGGCCACTGCATTGGGAGAGTCTGCACAGCTTCATGTTGTTCCAGCCAAGTGACTCAGTGGCTGAAAATTTCCAGCAAGACACCTGGAAGCCACTTGTCCTTTTTACTAAAGACTCATTCAGAGGGCTTTTAAAAATGTAATAGTGTTCATTTTCCATCACTCTATTACCCTGAGCACCAGATTGCTGCTAATTCAATGTGGTGCTGATTCAGTCTGCATAGCACTGAGGCAACATTCTTCTGGCAAAGCTATTTATGTCCCAGCATCATTTGAAAGGCCCTCTGGATCTTTTCTGAAATGCTCAAGTCCCAAAGAGGCAGTTTCCTGAGCCCAGGAAACACCACACGGGGCAAAGGTCTGAGGAGGTCACATCAGAAAGAAAACCAGACCACTTGGGGTCTTGCCTTCCGGCTTGGGGATGGGCCCCCTTTATCCCCAAATTTTCTTCAGGACGGATTTCCTCCAAATCACAGGGCCGCAGCTCACCTCGAAGCATCCCTTGCTGAACACAAGCAGAAAGAAGCTGGAACGACAAGTTGGCAGACGTTCAGCAACACTTCACACTCACAAGCAGCCTGGCGGGACTCCGTCATCCTGTGGGGCCTCTCTGGACCTCAGTTTCCCCAGACGAATAGTGTTTGCCCCACACTGAAATGAGCCAAATGAATGATGGACAAGGATCATTCCACAGCAGTAGTTATCTGGACCCCCAGCACGAAGCCAAAAGAGAGACAGTACCATGAACCCATATGCTTGGTGAGAAAGTCCTTTGGCCAGTCACCCATGGTCTCTCTCAAAGGAGGAGTGGTCCCAGCAAACAACCACCCAGCAAGAAGAAAATGAATCAAATGCTGTCCTCACCTCTTCCCTTCCTCCCAGAACTCCCGAGTGAAGGGAGCTAATGAGGTGTTTGTGGTGAATTTGGAGCTCCTGGGAGATCAGCGCTATATGAATAGAAAGTGTCATTATACTGCAAAACACTGGAGAATGGCTTCCCCAGAAGTCATCATGCACCTGACAAGGAATAGATGAAATAATTTCCTTTCCCTTCTTCTGCTGTCTGGCTAAAAGCTCCTTAGCCATTTACAGAGGATTTAATCCACCAGTGGACTGTCCCCATTCGAAGACTGCAGGGCTAAAGTTAGTGCTGACCTGAACATGGCAATCACAAGGGAGAACAGGCCGGAGTTCCTCTATGCTGCTGCTGCTAACTAAACACCTGCCAGTTTGAGAATTTCAGAGACATAACCCTGCACCAAGGGTTCTCTTCTGAAATTCTGTGAAGTCACAGCAGGCTTGGGGAAAACTTCTGTGGCCCTTCTCCCTATCCCTGCTTTCTGTTGCTTGACTTTAGGGCCCTATTCTTACACAATTACACGGAACCTAGCAGGGTGTAACCCAGGCAGGGTACATTGTGCCCTCTTTCATACAGATCCTATTTGAAGGCTCCAGGGAAGTCTTGCCAGGTACTCAGGCAGGAGTTTTACAGATGATGGACCCACTTCTTACCCATCAAACTGTCTCATGGAACTAGCTGCCAATGGCAGTCCTCAATTTTCCTCTACTTCTAATGGATGTGACTGCACAGTTCAGAGAGAAAGGGCCAAGATGGGGAGTGGATTCTATCATTACTCTAGAAGACCAGCACTTGAGAGGCAGAGGCAGAAGCATCATCACAAGGTCAAGGCCAGCCTGGCTGGTCAACAGAGCGAGTCCAGACCAGCCAGGGATACAGAGCAGGACTCTGTCTAAAACAAAAGAAGGAAAAAAGCACATGGGTGCACATGCAGTCTAATAATTGAGCTTTTATGGTAAGAGTCAGAAACCTACTTGATTGCGTAAGTAAACTGAGGTGGTATTATAGGCCTTCTCCTGGTATGATAAGAAGACTCCCAAGGAAATAAAAAAAGCCATACTAGGCTTGGAAATCTCGAAAATAATGAGTGGGAGAGAGGATTTGGTTGGAAAGTACTCTCAACATAAAGTAGCAAAGGCTCAATGCCTTTTTCACAGAGAAGTCTCCTCTGCATGAGTCATCTATGGGCCACCCCACCACTGCTTCCTGCTCCCTCAACAGTGAGCAAATTCTTTCCAGGTTGCTTCATTTTCGTGCCACTGAGTGAGGATCTGAGTGGCTGGGTTTCCTCTGTTTTTAGCAGCTGACTGGTGGTGGTCTGTGGAAGAGCTTTCCTAGCTGTCAGTCAGGGATCTGCTCTCCCAAAAGAAGATGGGTATGATTGCTAACCTTAGTTGTCAACCTGATTAGACTGAGAAATGCCTAGGAGATTAGTGAAACACACCTCTGAGTGTGTCTGTGAGGCCATTCCCAGAGACAAGCAGGATATGGTAGCTCTGATATGATCAATGGTTTAATCCACTCATGGATTAAATTTTTGAATAGACTATTGAAAAATGATGGACGTCTGAAAAGTGGAGCCTAGATAGAAGTGTGTTGGAGGTGTGTCTTTGAAGGGTTTGCCTTGGCCTGGCCCTTTCCCATTACCTCTCTCTACTTTCTGAACTCTGTTTGTTTGTTTTTTTGTTTTTCAAAGATTTAGTTATTTATTACGTATACAGTGTTCTGTCTACCTGTTTGCATACACACCAGAAGAGGGCATCAGATTATGAGCTACCATGTGGTTGCTGGGAATTGAACTCAGGACCTCTGGAAGAGCAGTGAATGCTCTTAACCTCTGAGCCATCTCTCCATCCCCGAACTGAGCGATTTTGCACGCCCCACCCTTCTGTTCTGATGTTCTGCCTCCCCATGATCCAGAAACAGCAGAGTCAGTCCTCCAGACTGAAACCACTACACCTACAAGACTCCTTTTAAACTACTTCTCTCCAGCCTTTGCCGTACTGATGTAACTGGTGGGGTTAACTGTTACGATGAGATCGCCCCCCCACACACACACACACACACACACACACACACACACACACACACGTAGCCTGAACTACAAATAAGGCAGCAGCAACTCTCCCTCAGAGCAGATGAGCACAGGTTGACCTGGAGAGGACTCATATAGACCCCAGGGCACTGCCTGGTTTGAATCCCACTCCTTGGACAAGTCACTTGGCCTCTAAGTGCTTTGGTTCACTAATTTGCAACCTGGGAGAAACAAATGGGGGTGCTAAGAGAACTGGTTAGAGAAACCCTGTGGAACTCTTAGAATAGCAGCCGGCCAGCACTGGCACTCACTGTGTTCTCCTGTACCGGTTTCTAATCTCCTGTGAATATGGACCCCTTGGGGAGCTTGTTCAAACGCAGATTCTGATTCTGGAGGTGCAGAGTGAGATTTGAGCTCTGTGTCAGTGTCTTGGGGTTTTGACTTGGTCTTTGTAACTACTCTCCAGGCTTAAGAAAGAGAAGACAGACTGTTGCTGGGAGAGGAAAACAAAAAGAGTGAGGAGTTTGAAAAAATTAAAAAGTATAACAGCTCAAAATAAGAAAAGACTTAGTATCAACTAAAATGGTCTTTCAAAGGAAATAGATGGGCTGCTCTATAATCCAGAGCATGCTCCCACCTCTGGCTATTCCCTAACCCCTAAAAGGCAAGACCAAACTTACCCACAAGACGCAGGAGACAAGGCCCTGGGACTTTAGGCCCTTTAGGATACCACAAAAATTTTCATATTTTAATTTTCCTTCTCTTAAAATCGAAAAAATATTACTAAAACAATAATATATCAATGAGTGCAGACAAGACCATAGTTGATTTTATAACCATACAGTCATAAAATACAATTTTGAATATTTTTATTATGAACACAAAAGAGGCTGGAGTCCAGGCAAATCTTAAAATGGCCATGACAGACTGTTATCACAGCACAGATTCAAGTGTGAAATAAAGGATGGAGAAGGGGGGCCTTGAGAGTCCCTCCGGCTTTGAGGATCAATGTTTCTTTAAGATTCTGTGGCCATGCTCTGCTAGCTAGATCCATTATCTATAAACTCACACCTGCAAATGCTTGCTTGCTTCCTGCTCATCCCAAATCCTCACACGTAGACCAACATTGCTCATCACTGCCAATGAGTTATCACAAGCCACCCCTGGCTTTATAATCCGCCTATGTCTTCTCTGTTTGCTTCCAAAATAAAGAAATTATAATTCCCATTGTTACAAAATACACTTGATTCCAGACACTGCAAGCATTGTGCAGACATTGCCTCATTAATATGTACATCACTTTGCTGAAGGAAATGGAATTTTTCCGTTTTGTTTTTAACTTTTAAAATGACAAATTAACCCAAGAAAAGATTAAATGAGAGCTGTTATTTGAAATGTCATCGAGTAGGGGGAAAAAAAAACTAAGTCAGTGGTGGTGGTGGTGATGATGATGAGGAGGATAGTGAGGAGGAGGAAGAGGGGGATGACAATGATGGTGGACAGTATCCCATGGGTACTTACAGATCACCAAGGCAAGGAATCTCACCCATCAGTATAAATTGAATTTACTCATGTAACATTACATGAATGCCTGAACCTCACTTCACATCTTCATCCTCGAAACACCCGGAGAGCAGAAACTGAGTCTGTGCTTTGGAAAAGCTCCCACTGTTAGGAGCATTTAACACCACCTTGTGCAGGAAAAGATGCAGAAGCGTGGAAGAACAAGCAAAGAGGAACTGGGTTGGCCCCTGTGGCTTCAACAGAAACTGACCAATTGCAGACATGGAAAAGATCCTCCAAACTTAGGGGAAGACTGGCGACTGTGGACCACCACCTGGGTAAAACTCACTTTATAAACAGTTATTTTCCCTTCCACACACTTAAATACTTGGGAGCTCATAGACGTGAGACATGAAGACGATAAGGAAGAGGCTTGTTAAAATATAGGTCTGCAAGTGTTTTGCCTGCATGTATGTCTGGGGAATACTTGCATGCCTGGTGCCTGAGGAGGCCAGAAGACGGTGTCAGAACCCCTGGAACTGCAGTTAATACAGGGAGTTGGGAGCTGCCATGTGGGTCCTGGGGATTGAACCCAGGCCATCAGGAGAAGCAGCCAGTGCTCTTAACAGTTGAGTCATCTCTCCAGGTCCCAAGTAGAGGCTTCTAAAAAGGAGCTTTAAGCTGAGTCCTCAGACCTCCCCACTCACTAAGGCGTTCACAGATGGAAGTCAAGTCATCTATGAACTTCAACTTAACGGGGGAAAATGACGGCCTGACTTCCAGTCACCTTTCACCGACATTGCACCTTTCTTTCGTAGGCTTCACGCTTGAGTAGTAGTACTCTGTGACTGACACCTGACAGAGCTATTTTAATCACAGTAGGGTTGAGGTAACGTTATCAAATATTACTTACAATCATTGCTGCTTTGAAATTAGTGGTTATGGGGCTGGAGAGATAGATCAGCGGTTAAGGGCGCCAACCGCTCTTCCTAGAGGACCCGGGTTCAATGCACAGCACCCACATGGCAGCTCACAACTGTCTATAACTCCAGTTCCAGGGAGTCTGACACCTGCACACAGACACACATGAAGGCAAATCCATGTACACAAAATAAAAATAAATCATTAAAAAGAATAATAAATAAATAAATACAAGAAATTAGTTATTAAGCCCACTTCAAGATCTGGTTATTTCTTGCATTTATATAAATAATTTTTTTAAAAAAACACTAAAACACTGAGGGGAGAGAGGTTTCTGGAGCCTTCATCCTTGAGTCCTCAGAGGTTGAAACAAGTGACATTTTGTTCCTGTTGTACCCAAATTATTGTGCTGTGTTGACTTGCTGACTACCGTTCTTTGAAGCAAGGGCTAGAAGCAGAGTAAGAGGAGAGATGTGGAAAGTGTAAAAATGGGGATAAGAGGGGAAGGACAATGATTGTAAAGGAGGCAGGAAGTAGTGAAGCCGGAAGTAGTGAAGCCGGAAGTGCGAAGAACAGAAGAATCAAAGGTTCCCAATGAACAGCGAAAGCAGACTCTTCCCACCACACCTAGGCCTGCTCCATCCCGTTGGAACCTCTTCCTTCTTAGAATAAAGACATAACACACACGGCACCTCGGCATGGGCTCCCACAGGCCAGACCACAGACTGGTGCTGTTCTGAGAAATCTCTCCCTAGACCCCAGAGAACTGGGAAAATCAATGATCAGTGACCAGCTCTATTACAAAATTAATACTCTCGGCCTCAAAGAATGTTCTGCAGTTATGAGTTTCCTTTTCTCAATATTAAAATGTTCTTTCTTTTATGAAACAGCATCGATATTAAATAACATTTTGTTTTTATAATTTAATATCTTTGCTTAGTGATATAAATGTTTAAAAGCCTTGCATCTGTTCCCCAGTTTTAAAAATTATTTTTATTGGTTTGTGAAATCCAAAATGCTGGGTGTCCTGCCCTATGCAACTTGCTTTATTCATTTTTTTCCCTTTATAGATGAATTCTCAGGAAGATGCTGTAACTGCCACTCCAACATGTTACCTTAGAAGCACAGAGCCTCAGAATCCAGTGTAAGACCTGGGTTTGAGGGCTGTAGAGATGGTTCGGCATTTAAGAGCACTTACAGAGAACCTAGGTTCAGTTCCCAGAACCTATATAGTGGTACACAACCATCCAGTTCCAGAGGATCTGATGGATCTTTGGAATGCCTCAGACTCCTGCACTCACATGGAACACAGAAATACACACACACACACACACACAAACATAACACTAAAAAAGGAAAAAAAGACCTGAGTTTAGGAGCCATGGAGATGGTAAAGGTTCTTACTACCAAGCCCAACAACCAAGTTCAGTGCCTGGGTCATTCATCCCTTGTGGTGCAAGAAGAGAATCAATCAGCTCCTGAGAGTTGTCCTCTGAGCATACACACCATGGTGTTCTACACACACACACACACACACACACACACACACACACACACACGCACACGCACACGCACACGCACACGCACACGCACACACCAATATTAAATGTTCTAAAGAAGTGGATTTGCCAACTGGCTATGCCATTTTTCACCCCTGTTACCTTGGGCAAAGCACTTGAGCTCCCCCTTCATCCATAAAATATTATTTTCTACCTCCTGACAGAGCTGAGGCACAATGTGAAACCATGACTATTAAGGCACCATGCACGGTGCTAGCCACGGTCATTTTGTCATGGTTGTCCAGCTCTGCATGGCTAGTAGTTGAACTTGCCAGTGTTGCTTGTTTCCACTGGGATGGCTCTCTACTCCGTGATCTTCAAAATGCCACTTAGTGAATCTGCCTGGGCTGGAACTTCCTATTTAGTTCAAGAAATGTTAACCACTGATTTAATATTCCTGGAAATTATATATAACTCTTCTCATGAGGGAACATCAGACAAAACCCAATTTTTGAGTGACATTATAAAAAACAACTGACCTAAATTCTTTTAAAATGTCAAGGTCATGAAAAACCAAAGAAAGATCAGAACACCACTCCAGATGTATAATTCTGGAATCAGTTCTGAAGGGTAGGGTGGGGGCAGTATTGCCAGTTTTTAAAATAGGGACAGTTGGGAAAATGTGAGTAAAGCCTGTACATTAGATAACAGTGTGGCAGTGTAAATATCCTGAATGAATTTTCTTAGAATAATATACACAAAAATCTTCTAAAGACAAAGGGGCATAACCTGTGAAATTTGTAATCATGTGAGTCACAAGAAAATAGTCATCCCTCAGTATCCACCATCTGAGATTGATTTCAGGGTACCCACCCATGTCCACGTCCACAGCCTTATCAAATTATGAGGATGTTCAAGTCCTGTTCATAGACAACCTATGCATATCTCCTATGCCTTAAATTCCATCCAGATGATGTATAATATATAACAGAGTGAGAATGGGATTTAGCTAATCATTATCCTCTATTGTTTAGGACTATAAAACAAGGAAAAAGTCAGTATATAGTCAATACAGACATAATTCTTTTTAATGCTTTCTATCAGAGGTACTTGAATCCAAGGATATAGAATGCCAAGAATCAGGGACTGACTGACTGACTGACTCTGTGTGTGTGTGTGTGTGTGTGTGTGACCTGAGATTATGTGAAACTTCACAGTTTACAATAGTCTTTCACTCTCTGGCTCATATGATTTTCAATAGTTCTTCGTGTGTTACTGTGAAGCTAGATCTTACAGGAGGATAGAGAAGAATCTAGAATTTCAGACAGGAGAAGCAAAATTCATAAACAGTTTCCAGCTGAATTATTCTCCTAGAATGTCTTTTGTTTACCATGTCAACTTGTAAACATGAAGGGGTGTGACTTTATGCTGGGGGCCAGACGGTGACAAGAGTGTGGCTCTTTAGTCTTTTTACTCACTGCACACAGACCGAGGGAGGCAGGCCCCTAGTTTTAATCTCAGGCCCCGCGATCAACCAGGGAACCATCACATCCACATCTCTTATCTCACACTCACTCAAGACCTGATGCCAGGCTCCATGAGGGGAAACCTCAACAGAGCTACCCCGGTGTTTAAGTCTCTCTCTCTCTCTCTCTCTCTCTCTCTCTCTCTCCCTCTCTCTCTCTCTCCCTCTCTCCCTGCCCGCCCCCCCCCCCCCTGCCAGTAACTTGATTGTGCTGAATATAGGAGCTAAATTAGAGTCAGTTTGATGAGACCTAGGCAAGCGGCAGCAGGATTTGACTGACTGTGCCTCAGCATTTCCTCTCACATATTTCTAATATCTCAGGACCTGGAAATGGCAAACATTGCCAGACTGCAATTAGGGGAATGGGTTGAACTCAGGCGCTGACAATCCAGTGTACCCACAGGAGATCTGGACAACGGCAATGGAACAGGAACTGTCTTACTGCTGTCTTTGCTATGTGACACAGGCAAGGAAGACACCAGTGTTGTCAGTATCCAGTGGCTTTTATCAGTATGGAGAGGTGTATGGGCAATGCAGGTGCGAAGACTCCATGGCCCACTGTCCAGACAACTGGGTGAGACCAGCTTTCTAATGCTGCTTTTCTGCTCCCTATATCACAGCCATGCCACCGTATCATGGAGGGATATGCCAGGAGAAGCCTTTGCCTGCCCTTCTTCACAGGGACATGGTTGTGATTTGCTTATGGGTCTGTTCCAAAGTGTTCTGGCCTAGACTCTACCCTTCATAAACCTTCAAACAACTTTCTTTAAAAAGAATATTTAAAAAGATATATTTTCCTTTTGTGTGTGTATATGTGTCTGTATGGATGTATGGATGTATACCACAGGAGTGTGGATGCCCACAAAGGCCAGAAGAAGGCATCAGATTACTTGGAGCTGGAGTTATTGGTAGTTGTTAGCATTCCCACCTGGGTGCTGGAAACTGAACTTGGGTCCTTTGAAAGTGCAGGGTGCTCTCTTAATCACTGAGCCATCCTCTAGCCCTTGAACAACTTTCTAAGCAACAATTTTCTTTGTGTTTTAGAAAACATCGTCGCCAGATAGTGTTGGTATATGCCTTTAATCCCAGCACTCAGGAGGCAGAGGCAGGGGGATCTCTGTGAGTTCTAGGACAGCCAGAGGTGTTACACAGAAAAGCCCTATCTTGAAAAACCAAGAGGAAGAAAAAGAAAGGAAGGAAGGAAGGAAGGAAGGAAGGAAGGAAGGAAGGAAGGAAAGAAGGAAGGAAACACTGCTTGATTTTTCCGTGTTTTCCAGATATGGAGAGCAAGTAGCATGGTCTAGTGCTCATATGAACTCTCACACAACCAAATACCGTAATTGGGATACTTGTGCACCTCTTCCATGAGCACTGAGCTGACTCAGTGCGTCTAGAATGACCTGCTTGGTTGTGTTACATAGTTCTAAGGCCTGGGTGATGCTCCTGCACAGTCTGTTTGTATGGGTGCCTAACAATAAGCAAACTCCATAAGTAAGTACTCACATTATCATTCCACAGCTTCCTCTCAGGGCACTAAAGTCAACTTCTCTCCACTTTCAATGCGTTCTGTCTTCCCAGAGAGGGGAATTCATCTGACAAAATGAAAGGGTTAATGTTCATCCTCTGGGCTCTGTACTGATGGGCGGGAGTCAGAACAAGTGAGAAAGTAGAGCCTCCAATCCAAAGTCTCATAGACAAGCACCCCCCTCCCCAAAAAGACGAAAGGAGGAAAGAAGTACTGACAGTGGAGAGTTAACATCTGTACATGGTTCTAAGGCCTGGGTGATGCTCCTGCACAGTCTCTTTGTGTGGGTGCCTGTACATTCACCATCCACAGGTTTTTCCTCAATTTCACAGCAGGCTTATTATTACCATCGTTTCCTGGGTGTTGGAGACAAGGCTCACGTGGAATCAGCACAGCCTTGTAGCTCCCAAACACTCCGAGGAAGCATGGAGATCCTAACACCTGCTTCCTTAATGCAGAAGCAAGTCCTTTTAACCACTGGTAAAATAACACAGCTCCACAAGGTGAATGATTGCCAATATTTTTTTCCACTCCCTAAAATAGTGTTTTCTATGCTGAAGTAGACAGCCATTGATTAAACCCAGCAGCGCTCATTAATCAATCTCTTGAATAAAAAATAAAGCAGCAGGCTCCAGCCTTTTCTCCCGGTAGCTGCTTACTAGGAGAAAGGAGCAGGAAGGGGTGAGAAGGAAATGAGCCTCCCACCTAAGATGCAGGTTCAAGTTCATCTTCCGGCCCTCCTGAGCAGCTGCCCCTGAGACCCCACCCACATTGTCTGTCCTGAGCGGAAGCTGTGGAACTATAATTTGAGTAATTACTGGTGGAGTTTAGTCAGTGTTAGGCACCTATACAGACTGTAGGCTGTACTGGGGTATATCACCCAGGGCTCAGGACTATGTGATACAACCAGGCTAACGCATTTAGTCAGCCCAGTGCTCATGGGGGAGGCGCATAAATATCTCAATTATGGTATTTGGTTGTGTGAGAGTTTATCTGAGCACCAGACCATGCTACCTGCTCTCCATATCTGGAAAACATGGGAAAATTAGACAATTCTTTCCTAAGACATAAGGAAATTCGCTGCTTAGAAAGTTGTTTAAGGACTGGAAGGATGCCTCAGTAGTTAAGAGAGCACCTTGCTCTTGAAAAGGACCCAAGTTCAATTCCCAGCACCCATAGGAGAAAGCTAGCAGCTGCCAGTAACTCCAGCTCCAGGTGAATACCAGTTCCACGACATCCAAACAAACCCCTGCACCCCACTCTTGAGCCCAAGCAGGACTTCCTTCTTCTGTAACCACTCATTCCTCCACAGAAAGTGAAGGCCACAGAATTCTGTTTCCTTTTTATTTATGGACTTTCCCTCCACAGTGCTGGCTGCTTGCTGTTCTTACTGAAGATGACAAATGGATCTTCAGAGCCTGTGATCTTAACACGACACCCCGCCTTTATGTCCAGGTACCTTTGCTGCTCCCCATGTCAGTGTGGGAGTTCTGATACCTTTCTCGGAACCCCATAAGTACACAGTGACTCATTGAGAACTGACACTCGAAACCCTAATACTGGCGGTTGTAAAGAGAAATCTGGAAGTCCTGAGAGCCGTGGCCTCTTCTAATTTTTCCTTTCTGCTGGTGGATTCTAGAAAACAACAGGAATAACAGCACACCACCCATCGTCTTGCTGGTTTGTAACAACTGGCCTGACAACCCCTGCCAATACAACTGCAAGTTGACTTTAACCATAATCTACTCGTCTCTGCTTTCAATGATACTGCTTTGATGGTGCATACTGCATCGTCTCAAAGTCAAGCGCTCAAAGGGAGGCTTTCTGAGTCTCATGGAAACCTAGGGAGGGAAGAAGGGGGGATGTAGCAAACTCTCATTTCATTGGCAAAGGTATCTCAGAGATACTTGAATCCTAAAAATTCATGGACCTTGACAGAGGATCATTTCAGCTCAACTCTGAGAATGTGAAAGTCACCGCAAATGCAAGCAAATTGTGAGCCAATTGAATGTTCCATCTTGCTGCGTTACATTCGTGTTTTCCGATACTATTCAGCATCTCCACGCTTTTGGAAATGTCCCTTGGATTACCAGTAAGGCTAGTTGTTTGTTTGTTTGTTTTTCATAATTAATGGCGATCTAAATTTGTGAGACTTCCTCAAATTTTTACTGTTTTCATTTCTGCAAGACTACAAGACTGCCAACTTAAAATGTGCCCCATGGTGATTACATCTTGTAATTACATGAGGGATTTGCTTGGCTGTGGTGAGCCACCGTCCCCTGGGCCTGAGAAGACGAAGCCACCCTGACTATTTCAGTCTTTATTCAGTGCTTAGACCAATGGCCTTTAACTAGTTTATGCACACACACACACACACACACACACACACAGCCAACAGAAAAATGTTAAGCATGCTTCCTGTAAACTCCATAGTAGAGATAAAGAGCCTCAAGCGTGTTTAGGAGCTGACGTATCTGAGTTTACTTCTTGCTCAAGCAGTGACAGGAAGTGGATGCTCCTGGTCCATGAGCATCTTCTCTTCCACCAGTGTTTCCAAGAGGAAGGTTCCTTCTATCTTAGGCCTGCAGAGCTGGGCCAGTTCTTGTATATAAGCCAAAAGAAGGGAGATGAGAAAAGTTGCCTCTGGCTAGATAAAACAGCAGCCTAAAATTGAGTGTTCTGGAAAGGACAGCTTTTAATAAAGAGCTGAGTATTACACTTCTAGACTTATTCATTCTTTTTTGTTTGTTTGGTTGGTTGGTTTGGTGTTTTGAGACAGGGTTTCTCTACGTAACAGCCCTGGCTATCCTGGAACTAGCTCTGTAGGCCAGGCTGGCCTCGAACTCACAGAGATTCGCCTGCCTCTGCCTCCTGAGTGCTGGGATTAAAGACCTGTGCTACTACACCTGGCATCAAACTTTCTCCTTATATTAAAAATTTGCATTTATTTTTATTTTATATGTAGATGTTTTCTCTGCATGCATGTCTGTGTACCCCGTACGTGCAGCACCCTCAGAAGGAAGAAGAGTATGTTAGATCATCTAGAACCAGAGGTACCAATGTGTGTGAGCCTTCATGTGGGTGCTGGGAATCTAACCCAGGTTCTCTGCAAGAGCAAGTGTTCTAACAGTTGAGCCATCTCTCTAGCCCCCAAACCAACTTTCTGGTGTGTGCACACATGTGAGTATATGCGTACAAGGTATGTTTGTCTTATGATTGGGTATGTGCATGTGTGTGTGTGTGTGTGTGTGTGTGTGTGTGTGTGTGTGTGTGTGTGGTGTGAGGCTAGGGCAGGATGTCAGTATTTTCCTCCATCTCTGTATTTTATTCCCTTAAGACAGTTTTCTCCTTCCACCCTTATGTGGATGCCAGACATTGAACTCAGATTATCAGGTTTACATGATCTGGTGGCAAACACCTTTACCCACAAATTAGCTTGCTGGCCCTCAATAGCATCTTTCATACTTAAAAACAGGGTACTTGTATTTTTTAGAAGGAAGAGAAGAAAGAGGAGAATGAGAAGAGAGAGCAAGAAAAAAAGGGAGGGTGTTGTGGAATATTAGTTGAAGATGTGTTACAATTTGTTTACATTGTGGAACATTTGTTTAATGATGCAAAGATGTGCTGCATTCTTTTATGTTGCATTTGTTTAACTCTGTGAAGCTGTGTTCCTGTGCCTGTCTAAAACACCTGATGACCTAATAAAGAGCTGAATGGTCAACAGCAAGGCAGGAGAGAGATAGGCAGGGCTGCCAGGCAGAGAATAAATAGAAGAGAAAGAGAAGAGGGAGGAGCGAGAAAAGGAGGAGATGAGGATGCCAGGAGCTAGCCACTCAGCCACACAGCCACACAGTCAGAAAGAAGGAGAGGAAAGATATACAGAAATAGAGAAAGGCAAAAGCCCGGAGGCAAAAAGTAGAGGGGATAATCTGAGTTAAGAAAAGCTGGCTAGAAATAAGCCAAACTAAGGTCAGGCATTCATGAGAAAGAATAAGTCTCTCTGTTTATTTGGGAGCTGGGTGGCAGCCCTCCAAAGAGTAATGATTAAAAAAACTAAAAAATTTAAAAAAAATTTTTTTTTAAAAAACTGGGAGGGAGTGGGGAAGGATGAGGGAAGAGAGATGAAGAACATGTTTTCAGGGATGCTGCTTTAGTGACCAATTACTACTGTGGTTACTGCCTTCATCCCCTAATTCAGACTCTCACCTTCTCGATTTGTAAGAGGTTTGCAGAAGAAAACAGAGAAAAATACTTTTCTTTGTGGCTTTCTTTTCCCCCAAAACAAAATCCACTGAAGAAAACAGGGTTTGGTGAGAGGAGAGTGTGTCTCAGAGAAGGGGAAAATGAGGAGGTTCCTGTCAGAGAACAGAAGAACCTAGCTAGGGAAAAGGACAGGCAAATAATGCCTTGAAAGAGAAGGCTCGGGGTTGGGGATTTAGCTCAGTGGTAGAGCGCTTGCCTAGCAAGCGCAAGGCCCTGGGTTCGATCCTCAGGTCCAAGAGAGAGAGAGAGAGAGAGAGAGAGAGAGAGAGAGAGAGAGAAGGCCTCGCACCACCTGGGAAAGCTAGATTCTAGCCCTGGGATCCAAGAGTCAAAGAGACCCTGAGACAAAATACAATCAGGGGAGTCAGAGCAATTCACTGTCCAGAATGACACATCGGCCTGTGTGTGAAAGATTCCAATCTTGGCCCAAGTTAGTGGGGCATTTAGAAGATCGGGGCTCAGTTTCCTGCCAGCCCTAACGTCTGAACCAAAATTAAGTTGATGGATAGAAACAAAAATATATTTCTTAGTCACCTTTATGTTCAAAATGTGCAAAGTATTAAGCCATCCATAAGTCAGTACTGATTCAAAGTCATTTCTCTAGCAACATGATCCTTGTGCATTCTAGTATACTTCCTGGGGCAGGGTGCAAGTGAAAGGGGCAGGTGATGGTATGGCTGGTGTGGTCCCAGGGGGAACCTCTCTGTAAGCATTACACCTGCCACAGGCTTCCGTAGTGCAAGGCTGAGGGATGGTGCTCCATGCCTGCTTCATGCTGACTCCACTGCGATTTGCTATTGGCACCCTACCTATGCCTCCTTCATACAGAGGGTGACTGGTCACACAGCTGGAACACAGATCTTAAATGAAGACTGTCCAGGATGGAACTCAGGCTCTTTGGGCAGGTTTCCTCGCTCGTCTATTTTCTCACCTGGGGACTCTGTCATTCATATATCATAGGGTCATGGTAAGGACTGTAACTATTCAACTGTGACTTTTCATCTGTGACTATTCACGGATGCTTAGCACAGTGCCTGCCATACAGTAAGCTCTTTATTAAATGTGAATGATGTTACCACCTTTATTACAGTGGGCACTTGGGAAATGCTGATGAGTGAATGAATAGCCCTCTGGTTCCACAAGCACAGAAAAGTATGCAAGAAATGTAGATGACTACATGATCCTCCATTTTGGTGCTATTCCGGGCTGAATTCTGCCATAGTTTGGTTTTGTTACTGCATAATGTTTTGCATACATTTTCATGTTTGTCATATACCCCAAGGCAGTAGTCAGGAAGAGAAACAGGTCATAAACACGATCCCAGTGGGTGACCAGCAGATAACAGACAATGACAAGAACTTGAACCATGATCGGGAACTCACAGTGTGGTGATGCCAACTAACTGTCTTCTGGAAATGCTCCTTTCCATTGAAATCTATCTTGGAACTTTGGCCTCAGACAGCATTCAGTGAAATCAGAATTCCACGAATTCTGATTAATCAGAGGAGCCGCAGTCTTTCTTCCGGGGATGTCTTGAAAGTAGCCAGCCCTCAGCCAACAATTGAGCAGGAAGGCTGGTTGGACAGCGGCCATTTGGAAACACTACACTTAGAAGAATTTGAGCTGATTCATCACTTCCTAAATATTCTCTTAGGAAAAAAAAATAAAAAATAAATAAATAAATAAATAAACCCTTCTGTGACGGGAGGAGGAAACGTGCTTATGTGATCAATGCCCCTGTGTTGTCTTCCTTCTGAAGACCAAACCAGGAAATCACACGCACTTGTTCTCTCGTCTTTGGGCCTTCGCCTTACTTGTTGCTTCAGCCTGGAAGACCCCCATAGCCCCCACCCTCGTCCGCCCTTACACAATCTCTGCAGGTCAGAGTCCCAAAGTGCAGAGGTTAGTGGTTAGGACTGAATCTCAGCTTTTTCCCAGGCTGAGTGACGCTGGGTATGTTGTTGAAGTGCTCCATGACGTGGATGCCTATACTGAGGGGAGTTCTGTCAATGTTACAGGGTCTTGGGAAAATTAAATGGGTTGATATATTACTTAGAATAGGACAGTCCCTGACCTGCAGTAATCATGCCAGCCATTATCGTGCAAAATTAACATATGCTAATAAAAATACATTCAACAAAGAGATGCAAACGGTATATTCACCGCAGGCAATGCAATGCTGGAACTCACAGTGGGTTAACTGGACATGTCTATTCCCCACTCCAAGCTCAATTACCCCATTTTGGTGACTCAAAACTGACCACAGTCACAGTCTCGACACCATGCTAATTGTCAAATGCTCTCAATCACAATGTCTCGTTTCCTCTCCCATCATGGTTTACCAGCACACTGGTGACCAAGCCCTAGAGGTCTGAGGATCCCTCCCACCACCACGCTCCACTCTAATGCTACTAAAAGGAAGAGCGGCCACACATAAATACTACACAGGAAACAGTTTAGGGATTAAAGAACATGAAGATAAAGAAAAAAAAATAAAACCCAAGGCTCTGGTGCATCAGCTGCAAATTCCTGCCATATACGGATCTGGCAGTGAAATGTCTTGAGCTTTTTTTTTTTAACTGAGAGAAACTGTAATACGCCAAAGAATTTTGACTCAGCCTTATCTGGATCCTCAAATAAATATATTCAAAAGTTTTATTACAGCTGAAATTCGAGCATCTCAATTGTACACTAAGCATAATAATAGCAGAGCAATCAATTTGTCCAAACAGGTGAATAAAGATGTGTTGTTGGCTGTCATTTACCCCAGTGAACAAATGCAAGGTTGCATTTATAACCTTTCACTACAGGGTGGCCAGATGGATGCATCTCTTCCACATTGTATTTGTTCTCTTATAGTTGAAGTTCCTTTTCTTCAGGAACTCCCAACAGTATGCAATATTCCCAAGGCTAGTACTTGTTATGAGAAGAGAGTAATGAATTGTGTATGCAAAGGGCCGGGTGTTTCCCAGAAGCCATTTTTGTGTGCAATTCTCATTTACCACACACATACACACACACACACACACACACACACACACACACACACACACACATCCTTCAAAGATAAAGAGCACCCATTCTAAGCAAGTAAAATGATGTTCATTAAGCTAACAAGAGATGCAGAACTCTAGGTACCATTGTCATTGGTGCGATTGGACCTTGGATACTGACCATTATACACATCAATATTCCTAAAATGACTGTCAAACTGCCTGTTTCCTTACATCATCCAGAGATCCATGAGCCTCAGGACATGAACATCTATTATGTGGCCTTACATCTCACATCCATATGCTGGCTGGCAAGATTTTAAATGAATCTGTTTCTAGTCCTTTTTTTTTTTTTTTTAAACTTCTGTGGCATAAAGATCCCCTATCTAGTAAGACAAGATGGTGGATTCCACAAATAGAAAGTCTCAAATTCTGAATAGTAGATGTTGTTGCCATTCTTCTTGTTATCATTGTAGGTGTTTATCCCTTTTCATGGCAGCCTATCATCTTTGGGCTCTTCTCTCTTATATTTGGATAAATTTCTAAATTATCAGTTATCACTAAGCTAGGAGTCAGAATGCTAATTTCTGGGCTCTCTTGCAGCTAGCATTTGGACACATGAATTAGTTGCTGCCAGTTAAGGATGTCTGTATATTACAAGATTCTAACTGAGAAAAAAAAAAAAAAAAAAAAAAAAAAGATGCTGCACAGACTTTCCATCTTTGCTGATGAAGAAGACGCAGAAGTGTCTGGCTTTGCATTGGGGTGTTTGTCAAGGATTACAATAGGATGCTTCTGACTTAGAAGTTGCAGGTTAGGGCAGTAGAAGTCTTCCATTAGATCTATAGCTTGGTTTGGTTTGGGGTCTTTTCTCCAGACTTACCCTCATGCTAAATTTCTAGCCTACTCAACAATTCTCAATTTTTTGTTTTGTTTTGTTTTTGTTTTTCAAGACAGGGTTTCTCTGTGTAGCTTTGCACCTTTCCTGGAACTCCCTTTGGAGACCAGGCTGGTCTCAAACTCACAGAGATCTGCCTGGCTCTGCCTCCCGAGTGCTGAGAGTAAAGGCATGCGCCACCACCGCCCAGTCCAATTTTTTTTTTAAACAGTCTTTCTACTTATTTACAAATTGGTTTTTGTTTCTTTGTCCAAAACCCTGACTAATATAAATGTATTTTCTATTTTGCAGATGTAGAAGCTGATGCTTTGAGAGGTTAGTTTGCTCAAGATCACAAAGGTAGCCAATTTGAACAATCCAAAGCTTACATTTTAAGCTGCAAAGAGTATATCATAAGCCATAAAAGTAATGAGTTGGGATTGAGCATTTGGTTTTTAAATTAGAGTAAATTATGGAAGTATATAGTCTAATCATAAGGTCTGAGTGACAAAGTGTCAAAACAGAAACCATAACCT
>NC_050453.1:42032028-42069528 GCF_903995425.1 Onychomys torridus
CCTACAGGCATCCGGGTTCAATGGTTCTGTTTCTCCTTCCCAGTGCCATTGCCTCCATCTTGCGGGCCTGGCTTGACCAGTGTGCGGAGGACTTCTGGGAACCCCCTCACTTCCCTTGCCTGCAGAAACTGCTGGAGTATCTCAAACGGATGATGCCTGGCTCCGACCCGGAGAGGAGAGCACAAAACCTTCTTGAACAGTTTCAAAAGCAGGAAGTGGATTCTGACAGTGAGTACCTGTTGGGTCCCGGGTAAAACTAGACTGGGATTCTGCAGTGTGGAGGTTCTCCATTTGTTGGCTGGTACCCTCAGAAAACTGGGGTAGGTGTAAAATAGTGCAAATGTTAATTTCAGAACCTTATAGTTTTAGTGTGAAAAGAGGGATTTTCAAAACTGGCTCCAGGATTTTACAGATTAAATTGTGAAGCCGATTCAGAGGAGCGAAGCCATTTCCTGGGGTTCTTCCTGTTACCAAGAATAGAGTTTCCTTGATTTTTTTTTTTTTTTAACTTTCCTTTGTCAACATGGGCCATGGTGAACATGAACTGGCTATGTATTCTCTGCCTAACATCTCCTATCAGATGTAAACCTGTCACAAACAACCACACCATGAGGCCGGCAGGGATTCAAGCCCATTTCCCTCTCCAAAGCTTGGAGGGGTGTTTCTCCTTTGCGCTAGAAAGCATTACTGTAATGTGTCCTGGCAGCGAGGAGTACTGTCATTACTCTCTAATGGCTGCATCAGAGGAAGTTTCTGAGCTGTTTTTTCCTACTGGAGGCTGACCTCTGATTTCCAAGGACAAATGCAGGAGGCCACTGCTGCTGGCCATAGAGTGATTTGACTGCCAAGCTCTAAAGAGGTTAGTCAAGAGGTTCCATCACGTTTCCCGAGTGATGAGATAGCCTTTCACTCGGTGCCGGTAACAGTTCCCATGGCAGCTGACCCACTTGGAACTTCTGATGGGCACTTCCTTGAAGTAATGCCTGATTTCCTCATCGAGGGAAAGGAAACGGGTCCTAACGCAGATAAAGGATGCCACCCCAGAGCCAAAGAAAACAGTAACTCCAAATTCCACTCCATACCCGTTGACTGGTTCCTATGTACTGGGGACCAGAGAAGGGGATTGCGATTGCATCATTTGGCTCAGATTGCAAAGGCTTTGTATCTCCGATGACTTCATCTGCCCGGAATGCTTGAATACCCGGGAAGCTCCAGCTGCCAGACCTCAGCTCCCTTCAGGGCCTCTGGCCCAGCTTAGTGCTGGAGTGGAAAATGCTGTTGCTGCTGCTGCCCTGGAGCCCAGCTCTCCCCACTGGGGCTGCCTCTGGCTCCATGCCTAATTGGGGAACCAGTGGGACCAGTCATTGGTCGTCTCCGGCTGGGGGACTGGAGGCCAGAGCTCTTTTGGCAGGCAGAGGCAGGGACCAGGGAGGTGGCCTGACTTCACAAAAACTTTTAGGCAATACCCAAGAATGAATCTTTTCCAAGGCAACCGTTATCAAGAAGGCTCCGGGCCCTGTTTATGAGGTTCAGGCGCCATTCCTGAGTGGGGGTGTTGGGAGCTTGGCTCCCTTGTGCCCCACTCCTCAGGTCACACTAGCGAAAGCAGCAAGCTCTCCTGTGTGTTCTCAAAAGTAAAACTGCTTAGAGTTTTTACATACGCCCTGGAGAGTCAGGTGCTGGAGCAGGAAAGTCATAGGCCAGGTCCCAGAGAGAAAAGATTACAGTCTTCACATAGAGTTACATTCTAGGTGTATACCAGACTTAGAAATGCTCGAATGAATGAATGAATGATGTTAGTCCTTAGCCTGTACTCTCCTCGGCTGGAGCAGGATGGCCTCTGTCTTACAGGCATTGTGGTACACTGTAGCTGTCAGGAGGCATGGAAGGCCCCTTTGAACTTTGATTGGCACATCAGACTTCTTACTTCTCCACTCAGTGAGAAAGTACCAGAGTTGAGTGGAGGGAAAGTACTGGGATCAGGCTAGCACCCTGCACGTGGTGGGATTTTAGCTCTTTAATTGGTACTTGCTTGCATCCAAGGTAACAGGAATAGGTAGTGCTGCCCTCCTACCTTTTCCAGACCTAACTCAAACCCTTCCACATCAGAGGCTTCAACTCTGAGGTCCAGTCCTGAAACCACAGCCCTGTCACCAGAGTGTCAGGTAGCACGTGGTACCTGACAGGTGTATGTAGGTCTCACTTTGGGCTCCCTGTTTCTCAGAGGTGGCTTAGAAGAAGCTGCATCGATTTGATGATGTAGATGCCTAACAGCGCCCATTCTAAAGAGAGAGGGCTTAAAATGTGAACATGCTGAGGGAGTAGTAACACAGGAGGGACTTCCTGCCAAGAGGCCCACCCACCCCCCACCCCACCACCCCCACGAGTAATGGCGGGCTTGACCGGAAGGAGAGTGAGGGGTGTGACAGGAATGAGGTTGGGAAACGGCTCAGGAACTGAGAGAAGATTCCAGTAAGGGACTTTCAAGTGGAGGCTGGAGGCTCTTCGGGAGTGATTAGTGGGTAGTGATTTTCTTTGACTTCTTCAGGTTATGACCCTTGTAACTTTCTGGTGATTGGTGATCAGCTATATAGGGTTCCAGTGAGTTTAGTTTAAATTGATTTCATGCTTTGTACACACTCAAGGTGGGAGCCGATAGAAACTCTCAAAGTTTGAGACTGCCAACTGTTATTAACAGTTTTACGGGTCTCACGCGCATCTCTGAAACCCAAATGGCCTGTCCTACCCTCCAAAGCTTGGCCTGCTTCCTGCTCAGTCTTAGGCTCTGGTTCTGAGTGGCCCAACAATCAAGGATTGTGTGGCTGGGGTGAAGGTACTAGCTAGCTCGGTTAGTCCCGGAAGTGATGATGGAGTTGGTAGGAGCCGAGATGAGAGGTGTGTTCAGCTTCCCTTCTGTGGTCTTTGCCTAGGCTAGCCTCTGAATGACTTCTCTGGGATAGCTCAAGGCCTCTGAGCTTAATAAAAATGAACACACAGGATTGGACCTCCAATTTGCTCTGATATATCGCTCTTGTTCATTTTTACCTGTGATTTTCTGAAGAGTTAGTTCTCTTCTTCCTGAATGAAAGAAATGTAGCTTGACGCCATGAACAAAGCCTTATGTGGCATCCATTTACTGATTGTTTCCCCCATTGTGGACAGATGGACTTCTCAACACCAGCTCCTTCAGCCTGGAAGAGGAAGAGGAAGTGGAGAGCGGAGGGTCAGCAGAATTCACGTGCTTCTCAGAAGATCTGGTGGCAGAACAGCTGACCTACATGGACGCAGTAGGTCTCTCACTGTATCTCAGATGTGCTTCCACTGAAAAAAACATGGGGCGGTGACGATACTAGTGCCCCAGAGGGCAGTGGGCAGCACCGGGGAATGTGCTAGAACTCCTTTTAAGTCTCTGACTCTTTGAGAGTCTGTGGCTGTAAAGGGAGAGTTAAGATGCTGTGTGAATCACTCCTGTGAATAATTCAAGCCCCAGCTCTTCTTGCAGTCCTGGGTGAAAGTGCATTTTCCTCAGCGCTCAGGTCACAGAGGGAAGTAAGAATTCTAATCCTAGTGAAACAGAATCTACCCTGTTCTGTGGGTATTTCTCTCCCTTCAGACTCATAAATACTTCAAGAGCTGAACAGTTTATTTGGAGGATTGTAACAGGTCAAAGCACAAGCTAGGATGAAGTAAATTCATTGACTCCACATGTGACTGGATCTGGCAGCATGTGCATTTCCTGCACACTTGAATTTGGACTCTTTCTGTGTGCTGTGCATGTTTGACGGTGTTCGTCCCATTTCAGAGCTTCACGTATGCCGGAAAACATAGCTAAGGAATTAGCCATTGCGTGGTGGCTTCACTCTTCTGCCCTTAACTGAGCTCTGTCCCTTGTGCAGCATGCAAGATGGCCCAAGTTCCCATCTAATGGAGAGCAAATAACGTTTGGGAAGTCGATCAGATAGTCTGCATGGAACACATGCTGGTGGAAAGTCGATCAGATAGTCTGCATGGAACACATGCTGGCCATCTTTCTTTATACCAACTTTTACACATCTTATATTGAATTATACAGTTGATCTATTCAGCTGTGTTGTTGTTGAACAACTGATGGGGTAAGGGAAGGATGAAAAATATCTTGTTTTTATTGCTTTAAGGAAAAGACCTGAAAACCAGGCTTTAGGTCCCCCATTCTTCTGTGTAGTATGTGAGGTTGAACTCCACCCCCATTCTGTTAGCTTCTTTCTCTGCTTTGAAAAATGAGAAACAGTTGCATTGAAAGCTGTGGCATGTGCTATGTTTGTGTGAACTTCTTTTTGGGTGGCCCGAGAGCATCTGTTTGGGGGCAGACAGCTTGAGTGTCCAGGGCACTCCATCTGATTGGGAGGTTAAAATAACCATCGCCTCTTTTTGGTTTTGATCAGTAGCACAGATCTTCATAGACTTACTTGACTTTCTGTGGAAATAAAAATGGCTATGGGTATTTTCATTTTCTTTTGGTCAGATTTTTTTTTCTCAGTTAAGCAGATTCAAAAGATCATGTGGGGTCCAGGTGTGGTGGCGCACACCTTTAACTCTAACACTGGGGAGGCAGAAGCAGGTGGATCTCTATGAGTTCAAGGCCAATCTGGTATACATAATGGGTTCTAGGACAGCCAGGACTACATAGAGAAGTCCCGTTTAAAAAAAAAAAAAAAATCCAAAAAAACAACCCAAAAAAACCTCCCAAAACATAAACAAACACCATGCAGCAAGTCAAGCAGAAAAAGATTATTTATCCATTTACAAAACACCAATTTGCAGATGTCCTGGATGACATGTTGTGTAAAGCATCTGTGTTTTCTTCAATATCAATTTCTCTTTTGTTTCAGCAACTATTCAAGAAAGTAGTACCTCACCACTGCCTGGGCTGCATTTGGTCTCAGAGGGATAAAAAGGAAAACAAACATTTGGCTCCCACGATCCGTGCCACCATCTCTCAGTTCAATACCCTCACCAAATGTGTCGTCAGCACCATCCTGGGGAGCAAGGAACTCAAAACCCAGCAGAGAGCCAAAATCATCGAGAAGTGGATTAACATCGCTCACGTAATTATCTTATAAAAAAAATCTTTGTGTTTGGTAGATGGCCTTCCTGAGTCCCTGTGACTTCAGCCCCAAGTTCTCAGACAGGGATTGCACTCTGTTGAGGCCCAGAATCTAGTCTATTGGAGCCGCTGGTCACATGCCACGAGACTAGCATCTAACACAGTGTACAGAAAGGCACAGTCTCCAAGTTATCGTTCTACTGCATGAGACCCTAATGTGTTTGCGTTCCAATATTATACACTACAGGGCTATAACAAGATAGACCGCAGTTGACTTAGCTGGACAGGAGTCAGATGATCCCCACCTGTGCAGGAGAGGGGTCAGCAATATGAGTGCTATAGATGGGGAGGGAGAAAAGTTACCTCCGATCACGTGATCAAGGAAGACCACGTGGATGAATTCAGCTTTCTCTATTGAAGGGTAGGATTGTAGCTACTTGAAGATGAAAGGTTTCTTCTAGGCAAGAAGGAGCTACAGTCAAAATGAAAAAATGGTTGTGAAATTAGTTGATATATAAATACCCTATTAGTCTGTTGTGTTCTGGGCCGTGGTTGACCCTCAACCAAAACAGAACACATTTTGCTTCACGTCTCATTAGACGTATTTTCCCACCATGCCTTCTTTATAGGACACACCACCTGAATCTTTCACATTTTTCTCTTATTGTTTTTGACCAAAAAAAGTGAAGCCACAAAAGTTCCAGAGAATTTGCTTCTTTTTGAGTCTTTAGGATGGCCTGTCACCCCACACATGCTAGTGTCTGAGAGAAATAAGCAAGAAGCAGAACACAGAAGTTGCAGAGAATTTCCATCTCCCCTGTTCTAAGTCAAACTTATTTCTCCACAAAAAGTTTTGAGAGAATTTGACACTATTGTGGGGGTGTCTCTTTCTTCTTAGGACTGTAAGAAAATATTTTTGCCACAACATTTATGTCTCAAAACTAATGGTCTTTAGGCCCGAATTCCTTGACCTACTTAGACAGCCAAAACACAGCATCCCTGTGTGTGGCGTAGTGTGACTCAAAGAATGACTTTTGGTTGAAGTTAAATATAGATTGTGTTTTTATATGATAAAAACTCTGTGGATAACACATCCCATAGCATGTGTACAAAGCCAGAAATCTTTATCCTTGCTGTTACAGTGGGCTTTTCCCCAATGTTGAATATGTTATGTCTCTTGAAATCGCATAGAATAACTTCATAAAATGCTGAAACTCACAGGTGGTTTTCTGCCAAGATTTATTTTATTTTTCACTCATTAGTCACAGTCGATTTCTATTGAAAAAAAAGTTTGAAAAATGATATTAATTTTACATGTAGAAACAATTTCTGACCTAATATGGGTGTGTATTCTTGGCCTGGCCTCTGGGCTGCATTTTTGGTTTTGCATTGCATCTTTTGGAATACTCCTCCTTTTCTGGAAACATGACTGGGTGCTTCATGTGTTCCCTTAAGCCCTTAGCCTCAGCCTGTTACTGAGTAATGTGTTCCATATGTTTATTACGATGGACATGATATATCAGGGCCTGGGTGTCTTTATTGCAAGTTTCCTGATTTTTAGAGCATAACTTTGGGATGCTGAACCTTTGTTGAACCATGCTGTCAGAGTGTGGTTTCCACACAGCAGCAGCTCTATGCTCCCTCCCTCCCTCCCTCCTCCTCAATTTCTCCCTCCCTCCTTCCCTCTTGCCCCCCTCCTCCATTCCTCCCTCCCTCCCTCCCTCCCTCTCTCCTTCCTCCTCCCTCCTTCCCTCCCTCCCCTTCCTTCCTTCCTTCCTTCCTTCCTTCCTTCCTCCCCTCCCTCCCTCCCTCCCTCCCTCCTTCTCTCCCTCCCTCCCTCTCTCCCTCCCTCTCTCTCTCTCTCTCCCTCCCTCCCTCCCTCCCTCCCTCTTTCTTTCTTTTGCTCTCCCACCTCACCTTCCTCTCTCCATCCCCCTTCCCTCTCTCCCTGCTTCCCCCCCCCCCCCCCTCTCTCTCTCTAAAGGCAACATCAGGACATTTTTAAAGACTGGGCATGACTTTTATGAACTACATTAGAATTGACCCTGAAGAAAATGTTTGAGGGTTTAGTTGGCGTGCATGGTTTTGTCATGCCGAATTGGAGAGTTCTGTGTCTCCTCCATAGTGCAGATCAACAACGCTAAGCAAAGGATTCTTGAAGCAGTTTGTGTTTCTGCCCAACTGCTCTGACACGTCTTCTGAGGTGTTCTCCATGAAGCTAAGCATGTGCTCACACAGTGTACTCAGTTGTACATCCTGGGAAAAGTGCACTCCTGTGCACTTCTGTGCGAAGTGTCTCCTCTGACATTCACGCAGTGTGGTCCCCCAGGCCAGCCAGCAATGAGACCCTCTCCTACTATTCTGTGGGTTTTTTCCTCCAGGGCCACTGACTACCCACACACGGGCTTGGCCCCTTATGGTAGGATACTTTTAGGCAAGGAGCCTCTCTCCTTGCCCAGAAAGCAACACCCAGAATCTTTCCTGTTCTCTTTCTGTTTTGTTTTAAAACACTGCCAAAATGAAACTTATTTTAAAAGCCCGAGTTATTTTGGAAGCATTGAAGTACCAAGGTGTTTCTGAATGTTTACGATTGTGGGACAAGCCAATTTGAAACCAAATGAATGTGTATAAAAATATCCCCCCTTGGCTAAGAGCATGAAAGCCCAAGTTCAACTTGTGGTGAGGTTTTATTGCCAAGTTATATACACCTCGCAGGGCATGAGCTCTGTGTACCATCTGAACTTCTGGTGGCTGCTGCCCAGCTCCCCCAGAGCCTACAGGGCACTGTGGTCCTCTGCATGGATTCCTAAGGCGTGTGTATGCTTCCTGCAGAAGAAAATGGCTTACCTCCTCTAGTTGTTTTTACTGGGAAAGCTGGAAACTATAAAACTGTAACAACAACGCAAAAATATATTGGTAGGGGGAGGAGGGAAACACGCTTACCATGCCAAAATCTATAAAGTGTTTTGGTGACTGGGGCGGGAGGAAGGAGCCACTTTTTGATGTCCAGTATTTATACAGCTGCCTATTTAGTGGTAAGAATTCATAGCAGCTGTAATACCTCTAACACAGGAAACCAGCAGCCCACTGCAATACTGATATTTAAATGCCTTTTATGTCTTCCTCACTCCCCGTACAGGAATGTAGAATCCTGAAGAATTTTTCCTCCTTGAGGGCCATCGTCTCCGCACTGCAGTCCAATTCCATCTATCGGCTGAAAAAGGCTTGGGCTGCTGTCCCAAAGTAAGTTCCCCAGTGCCTGCTCAGGTTTGCCCTGCCCCGGTGACCGGTTGCTGCTTCCGTACCGTGGGTGCTTACTGTCAGAACACATATTATGTGACAAGAGAAACAGATTAGAAACCCCGTGTGTGTTCCAGGAAGGGTGCACTAATGAATTTCGAGGGAGGGCTGCTGCACAATTCTCGGTGTGTGCCAGAGCCGTGATTATCAACCCTGGGGATGATTTGAAGGGTGTGTTTAGTGTCTGGACGTGGAGGGATGAGGTTGGGCAGTTTGTGTGACTTCTCGTTATTTTTCAGCCTCATTCCAAAGCCCTCAGCTGCTCCAGGATGTGAGGGATAATGTGTGCAGCTGGGACCTTAGTTATCGATGGTTGATAGGAAACCATCTTCTGCTTCAGCGTATTAAAAGCTGTCTTAGGTGAGGGGCGCCTTTCACGGTGCCTGACTGAGATGATCAACTACTGACGTCCTGTGCTATGTGTTCTTCATAGTTCGTGGTCCGACCTTTGGAATAACTGGTAACACAGTTATCTTATTCTGTCACTGTTGCTGTTTCTTCCACTTCTGGCACTTTGATTGTGGACCAGAGACTTTTTTTTTTCCCAAAGGAAGGGACAGATTGTTCCCACCTTAGTTCAAATTTAGAGGGTGTCTTAGTTAGAGTTTCTACTACTGTGATACATCACCATGACCAAAAGCAGCTTGGGGAGGAAAGGGTTGATTTCACTATACAAGTCCATCATCCAGGGGAAGTCAGGGCAGGAGCCTGGAGGTAGTAGCTGATGCAGAGGCCAGGGAGGAACAGTCCTTACTGGATTGACGAGCCTTCTTTCTTGTACCATCCAGGATGACTTGCCTGGGATGGCACCCCCCACAGTGAATTGAGTGCTCCCATATCTATTATCAGTCAAGAAAATGCTTCTGTAGAATTGGCCTGTAGGCAAGGTTATGGGGGCATTTTCTTGATTAAGATCTCTTCTTCCCAGAATATTCTCGCTTGTGTTAAGTTGACATAAAACCCAGCCAGCCCAGAGGGTAAGCCTTGTGTCGTGGATACCAGTTGGGCTAGCTCCATCCAGACCTTCCCAGGCTTGAACTAGTGAGGCTGTCAAGGTGTATCAGGAAGAGTGTGGGAACTGCCTGTCTTCCCTATATACAGCATAGTCAGTGTTGACTAGGGGGAAGTCAGTGGACTCTCTAGCTGTGGCTGCCCTATGTTTGTGCTCAAACTGCAAGTCCTCTGTGCTCAGTTCCATCATCTTATTCTGATTAAACCCTGAGCGATTGACACTGTTTGTGTTCATTACTTGTCTGGTAACTGCTATGAAATACCCGACCAAACCACCGTAAGGAAGAAAGGATTTATTTTGCTTTACAGTTCTAGAGGATACAATAGGCGGGGCAGTAGGAGCAGGAAGTATCTACAGTCAGAAAACAGAGAGCAATGATTGCTCGTTTTTCCTTTTTGTTCAGCCCAGGACTCCAGCCTGTGGGATGGTATGGCCCACCTTTAGGGTGGTGTCGTAGTTACTGCTCTGTTACTGTGAAGAACAAAGCAATTTTATAACGGAAGACATTTAACTGGGGGCCTACTTGCTTGCAGTTTCAGAGGATTAGTCCATGGTCATCATGGCGGGGAGCATGATGGCTGGTGTGCATGGTTCTGGAGCAGTAGCTGAGAGCTTACATCTCGATCTGAACAGGGGAGAGGGCGACTGCATCTGGCATGGACTTTGAAAGCTCCAAGCCCTCCCATAGTGACACACCTCCTCCAACAAGGCCACACTTCTAATCCTTCCTACACAGTTCTGCCAACTGCAGACCAACCATTCAAATGTATGAGCCTACGGAGGCCATTCTGGCTCAAACCAGCACAGGTGGGTGTTTCCACCTCAACCATATCGAGATATGTTTTTAGAAATATACGCAGAGATATGTTTCCATGGTGACTCTAACCACCATCATTCTAGTCAGTCCTCTAAGGGCCCACATCAGCAAACCAGAGTTTATGCTGGGAAATGGGGTGCCAGGGGACTCAGGCTTACAGATGAGAAGCAACATTGATTGGCTAGGTAGTTCTTGATGCTTTCATAAGAAGGAGTTAAAGTGAATGCTATTAGTCCTAGCACAGGGAAAGCAGAGGCAGGTGGACATCTGTGGATTGGATGCCAGCCTGGCTGATATAGCAAGTCCCAGGCTAGCCAGGGCCGCATAATGAGACCTCGTCTTACAAAACAAATCGTAATATGCTTTGAGTTGCAGAGCCATAGGAACCCAAACCGCCTGCACTACAAAGCTTCAGCTGTGTCAGAACAAAAATGGAAGCGAGGCTCCCAAGTTCACGGCACTTTTCCTGATGGCCACTCTTGGTTTCTCCCCCCCTCTCCATTTTCACTGTTCCAGTAGTGCCTGTAACTCTGTATGAGAGAGATTAGTTTCCTCAGAACACACATTTAATGAAAGATACAGGTCCTATAGAATCACTGGGTGGCTGCCCCTGGTGAAGCAGGAGGAAAATCGAAGCCTACATCCTCCACCCCTTGACATCCCTTCCCTTCCCCTCATTACTCTTCCACACAAACAAAGGAGTGGTCAGATATGACAATCCAGGCCTGTCTGGCGTCACTGAAAGATGACTGTGGCTTTCACTGGTGGTTGACAACACAGCACTGTGGAAAGTCCCTAGCCAGCCCAGGATTTCTTCTGCAACAGGGCTCAGTCTTCACTGCATGTTCAAAAGCTAGCGCACATGGGGGCTCGAGAGATGGCTGAATGGTGAAGAGCAGTCCATGCTCTTGTAGAGGACCCAAGTTCAGTTCCCTTTAAGTCCAGAGGGCCGCATGCCTCTAGGCTCTGAGAGCCCTGCAGTACACCTCATACACAGACACATGTGAACACATAATGAAAGTCGTACAAACGAATCTTTAAAATAATTCTCTACAGTACATGTGTGTTAGTTTCTTGGGTTGCCAGGGAGAAGATCCATTCTTTCAGCTAGTTTTTAAAACAACTTTTCAAAAACAAAAGCAAAAAAACACTGAATCCTGTTGGACATGTATGATTTGTTGGTTGGTTTATGTTTTAGAAAGGACAGCATAGAATATCACTGAATCCCTTTCCATATCAGTTTTATGTGTTCTCCATGGCTAAATTCAGGGAGGTGGAGTCAAGAGATCTTATTTAGTAACCGCTTTTATTATAATCCTTTACATTTCTAGCTTTCAGTAGACAGAGGCCGCCTACTTATTTCTTTCTATTGAAATACTTGCATAATTAAGGTCTTAATTGTTTTCTCCAAAACAGAAATAGCTTTCATGGTTGGTTATACAAATAATATTATACTTATTATAATGCAAATAAGTCTTAATAAGGGCCTTTTTATGATAATAAAGATGTTGAACACGTGGGGATTTGGCTGCTAATCATTTGTAGCCTTCAGAGTCATCCATTCAGTGGCTGTGGAAAGAGGTGTATACAGACAAGCAGGGTGCTCTTGGGGGAGTGCATGGGGAGGGGCATGGGCCTCACAGGTGCGTTACATGTCATGCTTCAGTGGTTTTCCTGTGTACGCATGAGAAAACGGAAACAGCCAAGTTAAGCACTTTGTCCAAGATCATCCCAGAGGAAGTTAGTAGGTTTGAACCCATGCCCCATGGCTGTAGAACCCATTGTGGTTCTCCCAGTCCACTCTGACTCCGAGAATAGGAATAGGCCCAGGATGCAGAACATCTGGGTTCTGTGTCTGCAGCTCTCAGCAGTTACTAGGGAAAACTAGGGTAAACACGGCCCTGGTGTCCTTCCCTCTAAACTTAGGTGTCTGGCCCAGATGACCTCTGCAGGACTCTGTATTATCGGGATAAATGCTTTCTAAACTAAGTTAAGGGAACATTTCTCTAGACCTTGATGCCTCAAGTGAATTGTCATTTTTAAATTAAATATGTTAGACTAACAATTCCCCCTCTCACTTGAGTAGCCGTGTGCATCTTTTACAGAAGCTACCCACATGAGGACACCCATTAGCTCCATTTGTGCTACATCCCCACAATCCTGAGGTTCAAATGGTCTTTCATGGCACTGTGTACTGAAGACAGCTGAGCTTAGGTGTCGGATTTTTGCTATCTGTTGTTTATTTTTTCTTTTCTTTCTTCATAGGGACCGAATGCTGATGTTCGAAGAACTTTCAGATATCTTCTCTGATCATAACAACCATCTAACCAGTCGGGAACTGCTGATGAAGGTGAGGATCCTGGGCAGCCCTGAGGTGACTCTGCTAAGAGCGGCTCGAAAGCTGCTTCCGTCCCTTCAGCCTCCCGGGGAAGCAGAATTTTCATCTTATATATAGTCTAGGAAACGTGGGACTGAGAGAATTCAAAGCCCAGTTGAGCTTTCTCCTTCCACCTTTTCCTTCTTCCCACCCACACAATTGAATCAAAACCAGGGTTCAAATGTGTACGTCTTTAACAAGCAGCTACTTAGTGCTAGCAGTTGCATGAATGAGAGGCTTTGGAATAGTCCTTCAGTAAAACAGCTCTTAGAATGACAGAGGCCAGCCTGCCATCCCACATCCTTTTTTTTTTTTTTTTTTTTGACCAAATTGCACAATATTTTTCAGTCAGCAATGTTTTATTGAGCACCAGATAAGTCGTGACGCCTGAGCTGTCTGCTAGGCACAAGGACAGCCTGGCTCACTCTACTTCTTTAGAAATGTGTCGAATGCCTAGTATTTATAAAATGTGGAACTTGTCTTTAGAAATATGAAGCTTTATAACACAGCCTCTGTGTGGAGGAGTTCACCATGGTTGAGGACTGTGCACATATACAATAATTACCCACATAAAGACAGGTAACCGTGCACACTCACTGGGGAGTTAAGACAGGCCAGGTACTATCTTCATAGCCTTCTACCATCTCAATTTTGTCATCTTCGTTTTGTAGATAGCCAAGACCCATAGGTGGATGTAACATGGCCCAATCCTAAGCTACGCACCTAACATGTAGTGTAGCTGAATTGTGAATCCAATTTAGGGACAATCAGAGACCTGTGCTTTGTTTCCCCGATGCCTGGTGCAGTGCCTTGTGTGAAGTACTCACACAGAGCCTGTTGTTTGACTGCGTGGATTCATGGGCTTGTCAATCACATAACTGTATTTTTCCTGCTCTGGTTCCTTGGAGTAGATGATGTAGGGTGGGCAGGCGGTTTTTGCCGGTGCCTGACTTTGGCTTTGGATACCTGATGAACTGCACACTAAGCAACGATTCCTGTGACTGCATCACTCCTTGTTCATGTCGTCTGGATTCGCAGACTTTAAGTGGAAATCCATCTGGCTGGAAGGACATGGCTTAGCGGCCTCCCAGTGTGCAACACAGAGCTAGACTCATTGGAGCCGCACACTGAAATCCCAATAGCCCTGAATCATCCTTCCAAGACAGATAAATTGAATTGTGCAGCTCATTGCCTAGTGACAGTCTTCTGGCTGAAACCTTAGATGCAGGCTATATCTAGACATTAGAGATCCCATAAACCCTTCTCAGATGGAGACATCCACCTCAGTACTGTAAGTTAAATGTCACATAAGGCTCCAGTCCCAATGAACTGAACAACTTGGCGGTGAGTTCAGGTGGCCTGTACATTGTCATGAAAGCTGGTGGAATGCATTGGGCAGGCCATGTGTGTGTGCAGATCCCCTCCCCATCATCTCTGTTGATCATTACTCATGGGAAGTGTATATTCTGGGTGTAACTTCTCAGCACAGTTGTAAATAATGAGATCAAGGTACTTAAGATCTCAAAATAAGTGCTAAGAAAAACTACTGGGCCCTGTCTCTAATATGTTACTCCTAGACTCTGCTTTATACTTGGGTAATCTTAGTTTAAAATGACCTGTCTTCTACTTCTGGGTGAATGTAACATGCCACTTCTCTACTATTATGGCCCAAACAGTATAATACTTAGTAAACATTGTGGTTTTCTTTCTAACTCTTGAGAAAATATTTTTTAAATTTTCTTTTCAAAGACTGTCTTAAATTTATGATTTCTTAAACCTTATGATTTCTGAAACTTAGAATAATTACAAATCATTGAATCTGTAGATTTCAAAACAACAGAAAGCAAAATACCACCAAATTGTGGTTCTTCTGCCTCTTGGTGGACGGCAATTATCTCTAGTTACTTTAATATAAACATCTTCTAAAAAAAAACCTTCACGAGTCTGGCTCTGGTGGAAATGAATGGTCAGTGAAATGCTACAAGATGTTAATATCAAGGTCAGAGCAAGAGGCCATTCACACAGCATAATCCCATCCGAACAGAAGTTTCTGATAGCTTCTGAGCGGTAATTTCACCACCGTATCTTAAAATTGAGCCAGAAGCCAGCAGACAAAGTGACTGGAGACCTCACACAAGTCTCTCTGAGGCCCTGGGACGACATGAAGGCGGCTAGACTCTGCAAAAGTAGAGGCAAAGGAAAAGTGAGGCAAAAGGGAGAGACTCACACTAGGGAGAAAGAAGGTCAGTGGTGGAGAGGGCAGGATGCGCCAGGATCGGAGTGAGAGGGTGGAGGAAGTGCACGGAGAAAATTGAAATCCACTGGCACAGAGGTGATGGTTGAAGTCATTTCCGACGACACAAGTCTGTTGGACAAGATGACTTGGGAAGAGGGAAGAGTAGCCAAGAGTCTGAGTGTGAGCCGTGAAGGAGGCAGGAGGAAAGAACCAGAGCGGTGCATTACAGGAGCCCACGGATGGTTGAGGGAAGTTCACCACAGTGGTGTGGAGGGATGGCAGTGTAAAGAACTTCAGACCAAGGGAGGAAATGACTGCAAATATTGATATGACAACTAAATGGATTTCCAGTTGACATTCCAGCGGGAAGACCTAGCAGTGACCAGTCACCTCTTCCTTCTTTGTCCTTATCCTTTTCCTTAGACAGCATCTCACCATGTGGTCCAGGCTAACCCTGAATTTATAGTGTAGCCCAGGCTGTCCTTGAACTCATGGTCCTCCTGCCTTGACCTCCCAAGTGCTCAGATTGTAGGAATGTACTGCCCATGCTGACTTGCCAGTTTTGTGGTAGGGCTGCGGGAATGGACGCTCACTCTCAGGAAACCAGGAAGTCATGAAATCAACAAATCTTGCTCCTCATCTCTGGTCTTCTTCTCTCCTGCTCCTAGGAGGGAGTCTTCAGTGCTCCTTAAGACCCCTCTGTTGGTTTATGATTCTTAGGTTTAACGTTTTAGAATTCCAAATAAGAATCTTACATAAGCAGGGCATGGTGGAACATACTAAGTCCTGGCACTTGGGAGGCAGAGGCATGTGACCCTCTTTGGGGCCAGCCTGTTCCATAGCAAGTCCCAGGCTAGCCAGAATTACACTGTTAACTCTGTTTTTTGGTTTTTTTTTTTTTTTAAAGAATTTTAGACAAATTTGAAATAATTCCCAGTGCTCTCTCTCTACCCATAATTGAGGTTCTGGAAGAAGTTATACACTAAGGAAGGGTTGCTGCTTGTCTTCACATTGGGAAGAATTGATTTCTCACTCCAAACTAGGTCCTTAAGGACCTGGGAGTGCTTGTCACCACCTGGTATGGGAAGTGGCACAGACTAGACTACTGTCATGAGTCCCCAGGAGACACTGTGTGGATGTCATTAGGTGACAGCTCTGGCCTTCTCTAATAAGGATTGCTGAGATGGATTCTGTTCCCCAGTGGCATCTCCCAGACAGGATCCCAGCTGGTTAATGGTATTTATGCCTTGGCACTATCAGTCAGGCCCTGACACCCAGAAAGAGTCCTTTTGTAATTGTAAGGTAATCTAAAGTCACATGCTTATAATGCAATCAACCCCAGAGAAACTGACTAAGGAAAAACTAGTATAGAGGTCACACTGAATTGCAAAACCTTCCATTCATGCAGTTCCTGGAAAATGAGAACTTAACAAGACCCTGAAACCACAAAGCTGAAACATTTTATGTTCAGTCAGCAAACCCATGATTAGTTGTTACGTAGAAGCTGGGTTCTCATGCCAGGGAGCAGGCAGGGAGCTTGGGTGGCCGCCTCTCCTCAAACCCCAAGAAGAAGGGTAGACTTGTAAGAGTTCCAAACTGGAGAGACATCACAGGGGACAGAGGGAACCCTACAATGACCCACCTTTCAGTAATTGGGATGCACCCTAACACTGGACTTCCTCAAAATCTTGCTGTGCAAATGTTTCACTTGGCTAAGAAGTACCACACAGTCCCCTTCCTTCACGGAATTCAGAATGCTGGCACATCCATTCCAGGCCAAGAGATAAAAGTCATTAAATGTTCAGGAAGAAGACTTCATTTCTAAGACATAAGATTACTTGGCATGAAACCCGGGATATGTGTAACAAACGTCTCTCATTTTGGGAACCACCTATCTTGTGTTGATGATTGATTTTCTAGTGAAATTAGGGACCCTGCTTTTACAGAGGTGGGGGGTAGGGTAGTACAATCTCAGACCACCACTTGTGGAGGCTAGTCTGTAGCAAGGCCCCCAAGCACAGCCATAACACAGCCTGAGGGCCTGCTGGAGGCCTCTTCATTTGCATGGCATCTTGGGACTTGGGAAGAGATTGTATTCTAGAACCTAGAAACCTCTTTCCTTCTCTCCCAATTGACAACCTCCATGACTCTTCTCTATGGATGCTCGCTCTGTTTCTTAGGAAGGAACCTCAAAATTTGCAAACTTGGACAGCAGTGTGAAAGAAAACCAGAAGCGGACCCAGAGGCGGCTGCAGCTACAGAAGGACATGGTATGTCTGCCCCTGTTCTCTGGCAGGAGAGTGGCCCTATGAACTTGGCTAGGCAGCTGGCATATGACCCCAGCATCTTCCACCTGCAGGACACCCATACTTGTCAAAGGTCTCTCCCATTCTTTGCCTTAACCTGGAAGGTTTTTAGCAAAAGTGTTAGACCCATTGAAAAATGAATACCAAGAGATGCAAATTTCCAGCGGGCCAGCCCTCCCCCCCTACACACACACCAGATAATGTAGGAAAGTGTGCAGTGGGCGTGTTTCCATCCCTCTTGCCATTCCCCCACCCACTTTTACACTTGCATGCTGCTGCCACTTGGCTCAGAAGCCTCCTAGGCTTTGAGTATGTAATGGCCGAGGAAAGACATTGTCTCCTGCTAGGAAGATTGGTCTTTGTATTTAAAGATCATCATTTCATTTGTTCCCAGTCTCCCTAATCATTGCCTAGCTCTCCGTACTAATTCTGGGTCCTAACTGGATCTAGTTCAGTTCTGAGAATACCATGCCTCCTCTCTGAAGGCAGAGGGACAGCTATTACCATCTTTGGTTCTGTCCTTAAATCCCCAGCTCTCAGAAGAGGGTGTGGGGACAGAAGGGGACATTGAAGACTAGACAAATGATTATTCTCACCCTTGCCTGGTGAGAACTTTCCTTAGGGCTGGACATAAATCAGTAATGTTTGTTTTTTGAGTACGAGAACTCCTCTGTAACCTAAAGCTGATCAAACTCAAGAGTGTTTCACATTTTGGGGTTGTTGAAAGACAGTTAAAAATAGCGCTAGGGAGGGTATTTTAGTTCAGGATAAGACCTTGTACACACGATGGGGAAGGACAAGCTGCAGTCGAGCTGACAGCAAGTTTCTGAAGGACAAAGTCCTGCGTGGTGTGAACTGGCTGAGGACATGGCGGCCTGCCTCGTGCCAAGTGGCCTGCGCGGGCACTGCCTCAGACTTTGTATTCCTGCCAAAATTTCCCTAACTGCATATATAAAAAGGTGTCCGAGCCTGCCCACCATTTATTTTCCCTGGTGAGTGTGTGTACCTCAGTGGCCTTGTGGAGACCAGAGACAGTTTCAGATCAGATCTCATGAGATGAAAGTTAAAAACTTGACTCATTTCTCCCAACTTTTTTTTCCCCTGGAACTCACTCTGTAGACCAGGCTGGCCTTGAACTCACAGAGATCCACCTGGCTCTGCCTCCCGAGTGCTGGGATTAAAGGTGTGCACCACCCCCGCCAGGCATTTCTCCCCACTTTTAACATCATCTATAATGGTGCTGTAACAGGCACTCCTGAGAAATGTACACTGACAGAATCCTGTCAGTCAAAACCTGGACCCTCGCTTGGAATTCACCACTGTTGTTCTAGGACGCAATCCAGCATACCAGCAGCGCTTAGCTGTCATGATTTTCTAATCACTTCTGGTCCATGGCAGCTTCAAAGTCTTAACTTGTTTGTCATGACCTCGGCAGTCATCAGGATTACCACCCAGGAGTCCTGTAGAATGCCCCACAGTCTGAGTTTGTCTGTTTGTCTAGTGATTAAACTGAGGTCACACCTGCTTGGAAAGAATTTCCCAGAGATGAAATACCCCTCTTGTCACATCCTGCCAAAGAGTTATGTGGTGTCAGCGTGGCATCTGCTGTCATGTTGACGGTGTCCCTGTTGATGAGACCACCACTAACTTGGTTAAAGCAGAGTTTGCCAGATTAACTTGGGTGAAGTTACACTACACTCTTTCTGTCTTTCTGAAGGCGACTCACTAATAGGGATGGCCCATCCTCCTTCCTCTGGCAAATAGTGGTCTATTCTTAATGATGCTGAGGCCATGGCTATCCAGGGCATTCCAAACAGCTGGAAGTGTCTACACACACTGAAGAGAGCAGACCCCACTGACCAGAGCCTGAGCACAGTAGACCCCACTGTGAACACACTTGTACGTGTGTGTGATCTGGTTAGAGGCTTGCTTTTCCTGAATGAAAGTTAGACATTAGGTCATACAGTTCCTATCCTGTTTGCGTAGGGCTTTAAAACAATTCCAGTCCTGCAGGAGACATTAATGACTCCAAATTAGTCTTGCCCGGGTCTGTTTTCTCTGGTGTGTGGGTTACCGAAGCCATTGAACATTTCAGTGTCAGTAAAGAGTCCTGCTCTGACTCCTTCCCAGGGTGTGATGCAGGGTACCGTACCTTACCTGGGCACCTTCCTGACCGACTTGACCATGCTGGACACTGCTCTTCAAGACTACATTGAGGTGGGTTCTCTGTAGCGGCCTGTAGCAGAGCCAGTTCTGCACAGCCAAGCCTGCAGCCTTCTTCTTGGCTGCATGGGGAAGAAGTGAGCAGAAACGCAGTAAGCAAGGGAGCATGTTAGATGATGGAGCGTGGTGAGGTCCATAAAAGACACGTGATTAAAATGCCTTTTGAGGGGTGGGGTCTGAGCATGGGGACTGCGGATGGACTTGAAGGGACAATACACCCCAACTCTCTGTCTGGAGGGTAAAGAATGAGCCAGACTAAAGAATTTTCAAGTAGGGCCTTATTCCTTTGTAATTATTGTGTAACTGCCACCTGTTCTGGAGTATACATTTGGATGGACTACTATCTTTCTTTTGCGGTGAAGACAGGTTAAATTTCACTCAAACAAGCAGCCTGCTAGTAGTAGTAATAAAATGTTAAGTAGAAAGGATTTTATATTTTAAATGAGATTTAAAGATATTTGGGGTTTTTGTTTACTTGTCTGTTCTTGTTTTTTTTCGAGACAAGGTTTCTCTGTGTAGCTTCGGTGCCTGTCCTGGATCTCACTTTGTAGCCCAGGCTGGCCTCGAACTCACAGAGATCCTTCTGGCTCTGCCTCCTGAGTGCTGGGATTAAAGGCGTGTGCCACCACCGCCCAGTGAGATTTAAAGCTATTTGTAGGGCTCAACTTCTAACTCAGTCCTTGCCTCTCATGTCCTGGTTCAGTCCCTAGCAATGCCTAATAACCATAAACAAGTCACAGACAAACCAAAACACAGCACGCTACAGAACCAAAGCAGCCTGTGTATGTCCACATCACTGCTTCTCCAATGCAACCTGCTTTGCATGGACTGCAACTAGAAAGAAAGCTGTTTTACATGCTTGCAAGTATTCTATAAGTGGTGTAGACGTGCTTGTTCACTTTGCATGTCCTCTGCCTCAGCTTGTCTCGAGAAACACCCATCTATGCTGAGGAACTGCATGGGCTGGGCAAATACTGAGAACTTAAGTTTACCCTACTGAGAATAGGGATGGTGGTGATGAAGAATCGAAACTTCATTTCCATGGTGCTGTGGAGACTTCCCCATAAACCATTGACAATTTGGTTTCCAGCATGAGTCAGTGGCATCTGTGTTTGCTGTACTGGGTCAAGGGGACGAGGGAAGTGCATTTTTGCTCTTCACTGGCTTGGCAAATGTGTTGGATTCTGACTCACAGTGCTTTATCACTGTTACTATAGTTGGTTTCAGATTTTAAGGGATGGCTGCCTACCATGCCCTGTCATAAATGAACATTTTTCTCCCAGGAAAAGATGATTATCTTTTTCTGTAGTTGCCGTGTTAATAAGATCATTACTAATTACAACCCTATCATCCTTTGACCTATGTAGTGTGACCCGCAACAGCACAGGGATCTGCGGCTTGGTTGGTGACATTCTTTTAAACATTTCTTTCAGGGTGGACTGATCAACTTTGAGAAAAGGAGAAGGGTGAGTAGATATCCTGCCTGTGCTTTGCCATTTTATTTCATTTGGGCATGAAAAGCTGAAAGATGGGGAGACAAAATTTGTTCTTCTGTTTGTTTTTGGAGAGGCAGAACAGCGATACTCACTGAACATTTCAGTATATCATTACCTTTGGCATGTGCCTGTACATCGCTCCATGAGAGCCCTGCAAGCTCTTTTTCCTTCATCTTCAGTTAATGGTGAGGATGATAGAGACTGAGTAGCTGGTCCACAGTCAGCTGGGAATGAGCCCGAGTTCAGATCTTGTCCAGCTGTAAAGCTCATTAATAAATTAAAGGTAGTGTAGTGTAGAGCTGGGCACACAGCACAATGGGAGGACACCTGGCCTAGATGCATAAGGTCTTGCATTTGATCCCTAGAACATACACACACACACACACACACACACACACACACACACACACACACGCAGAGACAGAGAGATTGAGAGATTTCTTTCCTTACCCTCATCTCATCTCCTTCTTCACAGCTACTTTTAGAAAAACAGGTTTACTCTATAGTTAGTAATAATGTATTATGCATATGAAAATTATTGCTGAGAATAGATTTTGAATATTCTTCTACAAAGAAGTATGTGAAACACTTAATATGTTAATTAGCTTAATTTAGTCACTCCACAGTGAATACCTATTCCAAAATATCATGTTATGTACACCTTGAATATATGCTTCTCCCTCCCCACCAAGACAGGGTTTCTCTGTGTAGCCCTGGTTGTCCTGAACTAGCTCTGTAGCCCAGGCTGGCCTCGAACTCCCAGAGATCTGCCTGCCTCTGTTTCCCAAGTGCTGGGATTAAAGGCATGTGCCACCCTCCCCAACATACCAGTTTTTGTCAGTTGAATAGAAACAAGTCCATCTATTAAGGAAATAGGTTTCTAAGAGTGAATGACATTAATAAAGATATTAGTAGACTCCTGTGGGTCTGTCTGGGTGAGGAAAGGACATAGTCAGACTTCTCCATTAGATGGTTAGCTTTTTATCATTTCTGTCAGTATAGGAAGGATATTTTATATCATACTTAAATCTTTCTACGGATAGAATAGTTCTGCACTATGGTTTTTTTTTGAAGTGTACATTTTGCTATAATTTTTGTGTCAAATGGACATGAGCTAAGCATTTGAAAGTTTGAAAGGAAACTGAGTGAGTGAGTACCTTCTCTGGAATGCTTTGCTGTCTTCTATTCATCTGACCATCCTTCCATCCTATGGTACTGGTTGCATACCTACCAGGGAGCTCAGAAACCCGAGCTCCCTACCCTCCTGAAGTCCACAGTCCAGGAGGGAGCCAGGCAGATGAGCAGGCAACCATAAGTCATCTTTATCCAAGCTCAAAGCCAAGGTGGGGGAGGGTCTTAGAGAAGCACATAGGAGGCCAGAGAACAGTGCAGGAGCAAAGACCACGGGGCGTGATGTGAACATGGTGCGGAGCAGCTAGCCAGGCTAGGCTCCTCAGCAACAAGACACCAACATGGAGCCACAGGAGCTTTCTGTCCCTCATCCACTGGACCTTCCATGGTATGGTGGTAAATCTTCCTTGACAGCACTGGGGAAGGGATGAGACCACTGATGTGAAGTCACTTCTGTCCTGTCCTGTTAGGCCTCCACAATGCCCATGCTCAATCCTTTAACTTCAGCATAAACCTGGAAACAACTCTCTTTCCTTTTAAGACTAAGATGTTAAACATTTCCCGAGTTTGAGCATGACAAACTAAAGCTACAGTTTGTCCTTACTGCTGACATTAAGAAAGGGACCTTGAAGCATGTGCAGAGGTCTAAATAATTTTGGACACAATCATGTACGTGCTTCTCTTGTTCTCTTGTGAGCTACGGAAGGTTAGTTAAGTGATTTACTGGAGCAGTAAAGAACCCATGGATTTGGGCAACCTAAACACTAAGCTTTATGAGACCCATACTGTTTAGATGGAAAGCCCCCCTCCCCCCCAGCGCTTAGTTATTGAGGGGAAAGAGCTGGAGAAGTGGCTGCAGATGGGGAGCTGTGGCTTCTTCCCTGGAAACTTTTTCCTTCCTTCCTCCCTTCCTTCCTCCCTCCCTCCCTTCCTCCCTCCCTCCCTCCCTTCCTTCCTTCCACCCTCCCTCCCTCCCTCCCTCCTTCCTTCCTTCCTTCTTTACTTCCTTCTTTTTAAAGAAATAGAAGTAAAATGTTTTTATGTATTTCATCAATCTTCCCAAGAATGGAGACAGGAAGGAAAAGGCGCTATTATAAACTGAGTTGGTGACTAGTTGGACTTCTTTCGATGGCTTGTTTTAGTCATATGGATTCTTCCTGTAAGGAGAAAAGAGCATTAAGAATCAAAACATAAAGGACTGAAGGAGTTTGAAGTGATGTGTGTGTGTGTGTGTGTGTGTGTGTGTGTGTGTGTGTGTGTGTATTTTTAGATTGATTTTTGTTTGCGGTACCAACCAGGGATTAACCCAGGGTGTTATGTATGTCAGGCACACACTTTACATCCCTCCCCTGAGTTAGGGCTTCTAAGATTTATTCATGTCCTCTCTAAAGCAGCAGGATTTGAGAGTCCTCTTCAATGGTTTTACCCTTAAGGTGTTATATTTCCATGTTGAAAAGGTGTCCATTGGTTGCATCTTATTGCTCAGTCTCCTTGTCATTTTCTGTCTCTTTTAGGAATTTGAAGTCATCGCCCAGATAAAGCTCCTACAGTCTGCTTGCAACAGCTATTGCATGGCCCCAGACCAGAAGTTCATCCAGTGGTTCCAGCGGCAGCAGCTTCTCACCGAGGAGGAGAGGTAGAGCTGATCTGTCACCTGGCGGGGGAACTGTGATCCTGGCAAGAGGACTGTGGTGGCCCGGGACCTTGCTGGGCTGTCTCTTCAGTGGCTGCTGGGTGGCTGTGCAAGGGTCCTGGGTCCTTGGTTTCAGAGGGAAGTGCTGAATGGACAGGACTAGTGAATGGGCTTCTGAGCCCTACTCTGCCTCTCATCTTTGAAAACTTGCACAACCCCTTTGTTCTTCTCAGCTTCAGGATGCCTGTTTGTAAACTGTTGCTCTAAGCACAAAATCACATTCTGAAAAGCACTGTGAGATGCTAATCATGCTCGCCATCATTGCTACCACTGCATTGTGAGAGCGTCCACAGCGTTAGCTTCCAGGGGGAGAGGAGGGGAGGAAGAGGAGGAGGAGGAGGAGGAGAAGGGGAGCCCATGAGATTAAATATGAGATTAACTGAAGTGCTGTGGAACCCATGGGCATGAGCAGTTCGTTGATGAGGAGTTGTGGGGGATGGGAATGATTGACAGATATTTCCGAGTAGGCTGGACTATGAAGAGAGATTCCACCAGAAGAGCCAGAGAACATTCCAGACAGAGCAAGACAGGGACATGAGCAAGGCCTGGTGTCCTGCAGGCTTGGTGTTTGGAGGGCAGTGGTGCCTCTGATGTGGGTGGGGCCCAGGGCACAGGTTTCTTAAAACACTGGCTGCTGTGCATGGAAAGGCACACAGAGTCTAGCCAGTGCTTTGAATACTGGACGGGTGGGTTAGGACCTTCCCTATGGTCTGGTGGCCATATGTGGCCTGCTGCCTGTTTCCACATTTTAAGTGTCAGAGGGAAAAAAATAAAAGAAGAATAATGTGGCATGCGATAGCTATTTGAAATTCAAATTTTAGGATCCATAAATATCACTTTAACGGAATATAGCCCATTCATTTACATCATCTTATCTATGGTTGCTCTCAAGCATTAAAGACAGACCATATGGCCCACAGCCTAAAATACTTACTATCTGATCCAATTCAGAGAAAGTTTGCTGATCGCTGAGGTAGACCTGAGATTTTCTTTGAAGATTTATCATAAGGCAGAGTGACATGGACATAAGTATTTGCTGATGAGGACTGAGGGCTTTGAGGGGTGCTCTAGTGGGTTGTGACAGGCACCTCAAATCAGAAACTCCCTTTGGGCCTCACATTGGTTACTATTTGCCTGGCATACCAATATTTGAAGCCGGGATATTTTTAATTGAGGAGGTTTTAGCAATTAAAGATAAGGTTTGTAGTTACAGTTATATATCTTTATAAATAATATAATTGCTTATGCCTGTTCACCAAAGGTTAGATATTTTACAAAAATACCATCTTTCCTTTTCCTAACATAAAAAAATGTGTGCACGTGCACATAAATGCAAGCACATTGGAAGGAGGAAGCAGAGAAAGATGGTGGCAGTGCTCATTGAGGGAGGAGGAGTCTTCCTCTGGCCTTGCAGTGGGATGAGGACGGTCATGGGGCAGGCTGCAGTCAGCCTCTCCTGCTGCCGCGTCACCATCCTTGGGCTGAAGCCTGCAGAACTGTCCATCTACCAGTGAAAGGAGGAGGAGGAGGAGCATGCAGTGCAAATGTACCAGACGTGCCCATGAGCAAACACCCTCCGACGTTCACGCCAGAACACCACAGTCTACAGCTTTGCTTGCAATATCCAGAGCCTTCCTCTGAATCCAATGTTCCAGCACATCACATCCGTTGGGAATCTGTTTGGTGCTTACACTGACCTCAGACCTCCCCTGTCTTCCCAGTTATGCCCTTTCCTGTGAGATTGAAGCAGCTGCCGATGCCAGCACCACTTCCCCCAAGCCTCGGAAGAGCATGGTGAAGAGGCTGAGCCTGTGAGTCCCCACTACCCGCCCCGCCCACGGGGCCTGGCCCTGAGAGGGTCCTGTCAGAGTGGGGAGAGGGGAATATTCAGCACTGAATGTTCACTTAAAGAATGTGTTTTCTGTCATGACCGCAAAAGGCCCATTGCATCCATCCATGCCTCTCCCCATCCTCTAGGATGAACCCCTGTCATCTCACACCTGGACCACTCCAGCAGCAGTGGTCTGGCTGTCCTCTTGGCCCGTCAGTTCATTCTCTAATAGCCTGTTGACCCTTTGAACAACAGATTATTTCACTTTTTCAAAACATCCAATGGTTGGTTCTATTTTGAAATGAAGTCTCAACTCCAGGTCCTCATTTACTAGGCCTAATGTGTTCGACTCCCAGATTTCCTTCTCTTAAGCACTTACCTTGGTTCACCAAGGTCTGCCACATCCTTTAAACACACCAGGCTGTTGCCTTTACACTAGCCCTTGCCATGGCTTGAAATGGCCTATTTCCCTGGATGTTGGCAAGAATGGTTATCTCCTAAGAGACACTTCTGGCAGTGCTGTGTACTCTGGTCACCCTCATTTGTGCTGACCTTTTCAGTTTAGAGTGAGCAGTATTATAGTAGACACAGTGTCCATCGGGTATGGTAGATGAAGAGGCCTTCTGTGGCCAACTTTGTGAGACCTCACTCCATCTGGATAGAATCCAGAGACCTTGGCACATCTACAGGACCCCATTGCCCCACAGCATTAGCACCACCCCGACAGCCTGGACACGTGCCATCTTTCCCTGTTCACGTGACCCAATGCACTCCAGTCGCCTTAAGACCTCCCCGCACACACCAGGCAGTCATTCCCAGTTGTCTTTGTTCTGCTGACTCGTCTCCCAAAGAGCCACCTGGCTCACTCTTCCTTCCTTCAGGTGTTTGTAGAAATGGCACCCTGACAAGCTTGGGGACCACCATAACCCTTCCACACCACCTGTCCTTGGCTGTCCTCCATCTTCATTTTCTCCATCACGTTTACCTTCATCTAACGTACCGTACACTGTATGTGTCTGTAGAATCTGAGCTCACGAAGGGAAGCCTTGTTTTTATTTGTTGCTCTGTTCACAGCATCTAAATGCTGCCACACACACACCATAAGTGAACAGTGAATACTTAGAATGACTAAAATAAGCCGGACGCCGGGGCTGCTGTAAGGACAGTACATGTGGTTGTGAAATCTACAACATGATCTAGGAAACAGTTTCTGTGATCAGCTCCAATCACATAGAACAGGAAACTGAAGTATGGAAAAGGTCCATCATGTGCTTGTGATGGGAGGATCTGGACGCAAACCTAAGATTCGGCTCAGAGTTAAGTTTGTAGATGCTTTATGCACGGTGACATGTGAAATTACATTCTGAAGGAAGAGAGAGATGGAAGAGTTGGGGGGAGGAGGGAGAGCCAGAGGAGGAAGAGAGGGAATACAACTGTTGTTCTTTAGACCCTAGGCTTTGGCTGGTCCAGTTTCTGGAGAATGACTGAGAACCTGCTCTGCTCCATGAGGTTCATCTTTAGACTCTACTTCCAGGAAGCTTCCCTCCCATGCAGATCCCTCGGTTTATAAACCTGAGTCTCATCTTTCGGGTGACACTATCTGCATTGGCCAGGGGCAAGCAAGAGTAGCCCTTAGGGAATAGTGGTCAGTTTTCCCAGGCCACCTGGTTCACCTTGACACGCCCCGACCCCAGCAACTGCCATGCAGACATCTTGGCTATTGTTTCTGATGTGAGGGTGTAATGCTTTCTGGATCAGTGGATTTTTGTGGCTCACCAGTTCTGGAATGTTCTCAGCCACTGTATCTTCATACGTTCCCTTTTCCAGTCTCATCGTCTTCTGATCTTACACACATGCAGGATTGTCTGCTGTTTTCACTGGGTCCTTCAACCTATTTCCATATCTGTTTATCAATGCGGATTTCTGAGGATTTTTTTTTTCCAGATTTACTCACGATTTTTTTCATAATTGTTTTCTTTAACAGTTATCTAACCCTACTGAGTTTTTAATTTTGATCACTATACATTTCACTTATATGTGATTTTTTTTTTTTCAAATTCTCTTTTTTGTTGGAGTGGCCTTTCTCTGAACAGATTTAAATTTTTCTTATGTCTTTAATATTTTAAATACATTCATAAAGCTTGGCCTGTGGTGGACATACAAATATTTGTCAAGTGAATGAATGAGTGACTGTTTTCTGATGGTCCCAATATCAGAAGTTCTCAGGGGTCGGTGTCTCCTGCTCATCATGTCTCTTAATTCTTTTTGAGTGGAGTGGTTCTTTGTGTATATTTTGTGATTTTTTTTTTTTTTGTATTGTGAGCTCATCTTTATAAAAGAATTCTTTGCAGCTTATGGAAAAGGTGTAGCCTTCCTGAAGAACAGATTCCATCCATCCATCCATCCATCCATACATCATTCTCAGTGGTGGCCTGAGATTTCCTAACGTGTAGACCACCTAGGTAGAAAATCAGAGGGAAGCAGGGGCCGGGTTCACACATGTGTGGAGACATTATTCCTTCCATACAAATTCAGGCCAGGACAGACAGGCTTTCCTGTTGTCTTCTATATCTGTAGCCTCTCTCTTTACTGAGGGTCAAACCCTTTGAGTGCCTGGCTTTCTATAAGATGTTGAGTACCAGCCTTCTTCCTTTCGTAAATAGAACCTTCATTTCACAGAACTGTGTACAAGATAAATCTGTGACAAGTTCACACATATATGCATGGAAATAGCAAATGAAACCCCAATATTATGTATCCTTAAAGTGCATTAATTTTTTTAAATGACTATTTGGCCAACATTCATACCTCCCATTTCCCGAAGAGAGCAGCTGCAGAAATAGCTCACCAGCTTCCGATTTTCAGTTCTCTTTTTCTTGAAGGCCTGTAGGGATTTCCCTTACATCTTGCCAGCTCAGCTGAAAAGAGGTTTTAGTATTTCTTACATAGTTGATTTATGGAGAAGGACTTTGGGTTATTGTAGTTCTCCAGATGGCTCAAAGCAGAAGTGTTCTTCCTTGGTTTCTTTTCCAGAGCACACCCATTTTTCCAGCTGCAGGAAGTTCCAAGTTCAATTTAGGGTAGGAGGCAATAGGGTGGGGTGTTGGTATTCTGACCCTGTCACTGTGGTCCAGAGACTGCTAAAAGATGGAGGAACCATGCATCAGTTGAACAACCTATGTGTTGTTTGGGGTTGGGTGTAATCTTCTGGGACAAGATAGTCACTACTATTTGTTAGAAACATAGCTCTTTTTTTCTTAAAATATGTCAACAGACTACACACGATTGGGAAAACATTAAGAGCTTAATCAGCACCCATTGTTTGCTCAGTCTTGGGTCTAGGTTTGTAACAGTCTGTGTGTTTTCTGCAGACTGTTTCTGGGGTCTGACCTCATCACTGGGAGCACTCCCACTAAAGAGCAGCCCAAGTCCACGGCCAGTGGGAGCTCTGGTGAGAGCATGGACTCGGTCAGCGTGTCGTCCTGTGAGTCAAACCACTCAGAGGCTGAGGAGGGGTCCATCACACCCATGGACACACCAGATGAGCCTCAAAAGAAGGTACATCCTAATCCCCCTTCCTGTTGCAGCCCCCCAGCATGCTGTGTGCCACATGAAGAATGTCGGTTTTTCAGTACGTGTCAGAGACAGAGTCCTTCTGGGGACCCATTCCTCAGAGAAACAGCTGCAAAGCACTGAGGAGATTGGCTTACTCATTTGTACCTTGAACATTATTATGCCCATGCCTAAATGCACCAAAGGATTATGGCCCCTAAAATATGAATGCGTTAGTCAAGAGAATCCGGCATGCTTGAGGAAGAACAAAGCATAAGAAATGGAGATGTGCCAACTTCTTGGTGCCACGTGCTATTTTAGCCCCATCTGTACCACACTCACATCATATAGAAAAGCACTCTAAACTTAAAAACCTAGAGCAGCCACCATATGTCTAGGCGGCTGGCTGCTCTGGGTCAGGCTTGACCCTGCACCACAGTTGTAACCCAAGTCTGCTCACTTACCTGTCATTCACTTGGAGTAATAGACTTCTAGAACACTCTCTCAGCATGCCGAAATGTCTGAAGAAGAAGCTCCACCCTGTAAGCACACGCAGCTTTCCTTGGTCATACCTACAACATTCCATGGCTCAAAGCAGTCATGTGGTCAAATCCAACATAAATAACTGAAGCAGGGAGATACGATCCAGCTTCGGTGGGAGGAACCGTGGAACAAAACCCAGGGCAAAGGGCGCAGTTTGCAGCAGGGGAGGAGTTGATACTTAGGATATAGTCTACCACAGCGGAAATAGATGGCAAGCTGTAAGCACTGATAGTGGGATCCTCGTCCAGTCCATTTCTCATGCTGCACAAATAAAGAGAAACTATCTGCACAACTACAGCAACATGGGGACAGACAGGAGGCTCCCCGGAAGCTCCCTGGAAGCTCCCCAGAAGCTCCCCGGCCAGCTACAGCTAGCTTGCTGTACATACAAAATGGTGGACAGCCTGTCTCAGTCAAGTTAGAGGTTGTCCTCTGATATCAGCATGTGTGCCCTGGCATCTACACACATGCACTCACACACATCTTACACACACACACATACACACACACACACACACACACACACACATCTTACACACATCTTTCTCTCACACAGAGAGAATTTTTTTTTTTTTTTGCCAGAACTGAGGTTCGAACCCAGGGCCTTGCACATGCTAGGCAAGTGCTCTACCACTGAGCTAAATCCCCAACCCCCAGAGATTTTTTTAAACACACACAGATTTTTAAAAATCTAGAATGAGGTCTTACTCCTTTGCTTTTTCACAGGGTCTAATGTTTTACGGGTCTCATAATCTGCTGGTGGATGTCATAGGAAAGTGACCATGGCTGTGCCGCCCACACATCTTGGAGGGATTGCTGTCCCTGTCTGGGAAGGAGATGGAATCAGTCTGTTGGTGCAGAGGTGGAATATGAGCATGTTACCCTTAGGAGAACGTGAAAATTAGGGCTGAGGATACAGCTCAGTGGTAGAGTGTATAACTAGTATTACAAAGCCTTGGCTTCACACACACACACACACACACACACACACACACACACACACACACACACGGTGTCTTGGAAGTCATGCACATGTTGTTGCTTCCACAACTCTATGTTTTTTTGTCAAATTAATTTCTTTCATAGGTTGTATTTATGCATTTTCAGATGAATCTTACCTAGAGTCAAGTGTCTACAGACTTAAAGATGAGTGTGTGACATGGATACATGCAGTTTCTGTGCTGAAAAATCCCTATACATTACCCAGAAAATTCTATAGTTCTGCGTGGCTCCTGACTGGGCCTGCATGTCTCGCACACTCCTAGCCTGGGATCCTGGGATGGCTTCCTCTCTAGTGGCCTCCACATGGTCCCTCTCCCTCTCCCATGTGAGGTTACATAATTTGCATTCCTCTTTCTCCATGCTCCTTATCATCACTTATAAACATTTATTTTTATGTTCACTCCTTCCCACTTACATTCTTACTAGGAATATGGGGGCCCATCAGATATTCTCTTTATAACTCATGTAACCTCACCATCCTTAATGTTTTATCATCTCCATTATAAATGTTATTAAAATCATGGAAAGGGAAAAAAGAACATGAAAGTGAAAAAATTCAACCAACATTTGGAAAATGGACCTTCTTGGCTAATATACTTGTAGACAAAATTATGCTATTAAAATTGTCCACTCTGAGTAAGTGTTCGAGTTGAGTTACTTGGGCACAGAAGACAAAATTCCAGACAACAGCAGCATATAGCTAAACTATATCATGACAGTCCCACTCAGACACTACGTATCAAACTGACATTGCAGCTTGCTAGCTGTAATAGAGCACCCATGTTGTGGAATTGTCTTTAACGTAGGATGCCGTAGGAAGAAGCATCCCCCAAGAAATTAAAGCTAACATAGTTCTTATTCTTTTTAGAAGCCACATTATCAGAAAGCTACATTTCTTAATCTGTTTCTGTGGAAGGGCAGACACATATGGAAGAAGTTAATAATGATTTTTAATTACTTCTAGAATATTTTACAGGATTATTATAATATAATTCAGCTTAACTCACTCCAGATATTACACACACACACACACACACACACACACACACACACACACACACAGAGAGAGAGAGAGAGAGAGAGAGAGAGAGAGAGAGAGAGAGAGAGAGGGGGGGAGAGAGAGAATTTTCTGTAATACTTGACATTTAAATGGCTCAATGTAATGGTTTTGTGTGGGGAATACATTCTGGTGAGTTTTAAGCATCTCTTGTCTGACAATTAATATTGGATGCATCTTAAATATTTGGTTACTTGGAGAAGCTCATTAACTGCAGCCACACATTTCTCAAGTGGCCTTGACCTAGATCATGGAAGTGTATGTTGCTGGGCCTGCCAGCAAATGTGAAAAGTAGCAGAGATATTCAAAGGCTAAGTGTCTTCAGGCAAATGAATGGGTTTTTCTGAATCGTATGCTCATTATTGTTATGATGCTGTGAGACCTAAGTGAGAAAGAGAAACGCAAGGCCATTGCTAGTCTTGCAGTATTGAAGATATCACGGCAATAGCGCAGCAGGTCACTCGTTCTGTATCTTCTGCAGCATGCTGTACATTGCTGTGTGCACACCATGGCAAAGGGGGAAATGCAGTGCTCCTGGTCCTCATAGCAGTGAGACTGGGTGGATGAACCTGGGGCACAGTGGGGCACAGTGTTGTCTCTGGGCCTTGGGCTTCTCTAGTTGAGAAAAGGGTCAGGTCAGAAGAGCCCCTCCCACCCCTGCAGCAGAACTACCTAAGCTGCAGTCCCTATCTCATAAGCTTCTAGACATAAAGACGTTTAAGTCCTACTACAAAATCGTCGTGGCTGTATTGGTACTGAGAATCTGTAAGCTCCCATAAGGAAGGCTTCCTGGCATCTGTAAACTGACTTACTTCAGCGGCTATGGCCTCTATAAACTGGTGTCTGCTGCCATCTCCTGGTTGACTTTCATATGAACAACTGGAAACAGGAAGTCCAAGAACCACTGTGCCTTTCCACGATTCAGAGTGCTTAGCTCACTCTGAGTCACTGACCAGTCACATCAGCCCATGGTCCGTAAGTGTGTGTGAGATCAGTTACCAGAGACCTGCGAGATATCGAGGAGGAAGTCACTGAAGCTGATCAGTTTCCATGTCTACTTCTGTCTTGAAAATTGTGACGCATGCCTGGTGCAGGTTCTAACAGCCCTGTTTTCTTTGGGGATGGGTTTGCTCTTGCAGCTCTCTGAGTCCTCCTCTTCATGTTCCTCGATCCATTCCATGGACACAAATTCCTCAGGGATGTCGTCCTTAGTCAACCCCCTGTCCTCCCCTCCAACCTGCAACAACAACCCTAAAATCCACAAGCGCTCTGTCTCCGTGACGTCCATTACCTCCACAGTACTGCCTCCCGTTTACAACCAGCAGAATGAAGACACCTGCATCATCCGCATCAGTGTAGAGGATGACAATGGGAACATGTACAAGAGCATCATGGTAAGGGGCCGGCCTGTCTGCGAGGGTCTCTGTGGCAGGAGCCCAGGCCGCCACATCTGTCAGCTGTGCACACCGATACCCTTGAATGCGCATGCTCTTTGTCACACCTGTCTCTGCGTGCACATACAACCAACAGGAAAAGCAGCAGCATCTTCCTGGGCCTAGATTAGTGGTATGTCTATCTAATGGTGCAGGTGACTGTAGTAGTTTTGACATCTTGAGACTTATTTAAACCTATTCATCGGGGCTGGTGTCCCGTTTTGTGATGATCCACGTGGGTGACTATATGACAGTGGTCCAGGGAGGATGCCATGGCTCCACATGCCTTCTTCACATGAACTCTTCCGATGTTTAGGAGTGAATTAACCTGCCTTTTCAGTAGTGCGGTCCCTGGGAACAGAGCTTTCTCCTTTAGTCATGTGGCTCAAGCCTAGCTCCCGAAGAGGATGATCAAGGTGAAGTGCTGTTTGGATCAGCTTAATAAGTATATGGAACTGGGTTTTATGTGCTTCTTACAAAACCTGCATTACACTAGGAAAATTCCAAAGCTACACTTGATGGTGCTAGTCTTTTGGAATACATACCAGGCCTCTCTCAAGGTGATGACCTTGACTGTGTAAGGTCTTGTGTTAGATGACTAAATTCCCTAGTCGGTAGGGCCTATAATACACTAAAATAATAAACAATAAGTAAACCCTTTTCTTCAGCAAAGCCTACAGTCAATTCCATTTCTGCTTTGATTGCACCATTTGCCTCCAGGCTAAGGCCTGAATGTGCCGTAAGAGGTGTGCAGTCCTTGTCTTTTAACGTTCCAGAGAAAGCCTTTGCTGACCCCTTCACTGAACACAGTCACTATTGAGGGTGTGTTGGTACTAGTTACTGCCCTGGGCTTTGAGAAGGAGGAGATGACTAAGAGTCATTGATCTTTGAAGAACTTGCAGTAAAAGAGAGAGAAATCATACACTAAATGTTCTAACGGAAGCCAGACCAGGTTGGAAATGGTCTTGTGGCCTCCCCGGGGGACTTTGTGTTAATTCTACAGGCAGTAAGGTCTCCCTGGGGGGTTCATGTTAAGGAACGATCAGGTTTGTTCATTAGAAGAGTGCCTGGCCTCGTGAAGGCCTGCTGCTCGAGGTGGGGGTGGGAGGGAGCACCGTGGGCAGGAAGCAGGCTAGGAAGCTGCTCCCAGCTTTCATGCAGGGCACGATAAGGGATGAATAATGACCCTGTGGCTGGAGATGATATGGGAAGATTCTTCCAAGGTATTATTGTAAGAGCCATTCATCCTGTTATCAACCTTTTGGTAACTGTTGTGGAGGGTACGGAAGAGGGAGGGTTCCTAAGGAAGAGGGAGAATTTGGGACCATCTGGTGACCTTGTGGCCCGGTAGCCAATGACTCTGTCCAGTGAGATATGAACTGCCAGAGGAGAAGGTTTCAGGGTCTTTAAATTGGGACATCCAGATGGCATTGGTAATAGATTGTCAGAAACGTAGGGATCAGGCCGGTGTTGGAATCCAATAGTACATGTCTTTCAGCCCCATGCGGTGGGAATGAGTGTGGGATGAGACCCAGCTTAACTCATAGTAGGAGTAGCTAACAGGCATGCACTAGAGAAATAGATCCCTGGGAATCCAGGCCATCGGTAGCAGTATTTTCAGCACACTCTAGTGGTATGCTTGTTACATTGCCAACCAGAAAGCAGTGGGCCACCCACATAACCAGTGTCTCGGAATCAGAGCACAGATGTGTGCACCCAGCGGTTACGCTGTGTGCCATGCCCATGGCTGTGTGCTCTGCTTGGTCAGGGGAAAACAGTACACCCAGGAGACATCTTGGTCCAGATGTGATGTCCTGGTTTTGGGTGGACAATAGATGAGTCCCCAGAGTATTCCTTCCTTGGGATAGGGAATGTCTTTGGGAGAACAGCCCCTTTGCTGTCCTTTCCTGGGGCCTTTATGTTCCTTTATAAACCCCAGGGAAAGCCCTTGGCCACTGCCCTTCTTCTGTAGCCTGGCTCTCTCCCTAAACAGATTTCTACACTGAAATGTACCTGTCTGCCCACAAGTGTTCTTCCTCCTTCAGCATTACACTGCTGATCTGCTGTTGGGGTGATTTCCTTTATATTATCAAAAATATCTATTTTCCTCCTTTAAAATTTTGTCTGCATTAGTTCTTTCCTTGTGAGTGCATAAGCCAGATGTTTTGGTGATAGGCAAATCCACTCAGCCCTTATTGCTGTTTATTGAATCACAAGCACCAGCTGCTGCCTGGGTCACAGGGAGGCACTTAGGCCCTGGAGGAAATCAGGCTGTGTGTGTGTGTGTGTGTGTGTGTGTGTGTGTGTGTGTGTGTGTGTATGTGCGCATGTGCCAAGCCCTAGCAAGCATGTTTTTCCCACCTCCTGGTGAGAGAAGCTTTTCTTTTTAAATATGCATAATCCGAGTTTTCATTCACTTCTTTAGCCTTTAAAGAAATCACTCAAGGTATGGCATGTAGACAGACCTCTTAGATGTCACCTGAATTCACGCTCAAAATCAACTAGTGGGCGGAGATAAAGAAAGGAAAAATCAGACTTGGGAGTGAAGCGAACCTTTGTGCTTTCATTAGAAGCTGATTTTTATTAAAGTATGATTAGCACACAGTTCAGACTTAGTGTTCTCTTCTTTGAGTTTTAAAATCTCTTGGTGTGTATCTGTCCACGGCTGGAAATCGAATGAAGGCTATTTCCAGCCACACCAAGCCTCCCTCCGATACTTCCAATCAGTCCCCTTTAACCACAGATGCAGGCTTTATGTTTGAATGCTGTCTTATTTCAGCACGTTTGTGAGATCCTCCCTCATTGTTGCAGGTGTCAGTTCTTGGTCAGTTCTCCTTGAGTGGCTCAGCAGTCAGCATGGCATCATTTTGTCACACATTGTCCTGTAGAAGAGACAAGTCAGGTTGATTGAAGGTTTAGGATATTATGAATGAACCTGCTATGATACTGTGCACAAGTCCCTTTGTGAACATAGGTTTTCAGTTCTTTTAGCAAATGGTTTGCTGGGTCATTGAGTCTCTTATCCTTTTTTTTTTTCAATAGGCAGAATTGTAGCCATTTCTTTCTGTTGGTTGTCAACTATTGTCATGGCATAAGCTCTACACATGAAGATCACATTGGCCAAGGACTCATGATGTCTTACATTTTTCACAGTTCATGTATATATGCGAATATATATATATATATTCTTTTATTGTGAAATTAAGCAGTGTGGGGTGATAGTCAATGTGTGTTTGTAGTTGGAAGATTACTCCAGTCTTGCCTGGACCCCACAGTCCCATAGCCTGCTTATAAAATAATCACTCAGAAGCTTATATTAACTATAACCACTTGGCCATTAGCTGAGGCTTATTACTGATTAGCTCTTACACTTAAATTAACCCATAATTTTTATCTGTGTTTAGCCACATGGTTTGGTACCTTTTCTCAGTTTTGCCTTCATATCGTGCTTCCTCTGAGTCTGGTTGGTGTCTCCTGATTCAGCGTTCCTTTTCCCAGAATTCTCCTTGTCTGTTTATCCCACCTGTACTTCCTGCCTGGCTACTGGCCAATCAGTGTATTATTTATCAACCAATCAGGGCAATACATTCACAGCATACAGACATCCCACAGCATGTGTTTTCCCCATTTTAGTAGGGTTACCTGCCTACCATCTTTTGGCTTGTCAGATGGAAGTAGTACTAACACTCAGGAGTCTTGGCTCTCTGTCCCATTCTCATGCCACCTTCTCCATCCTTCCTAGAGAAGGATGTGCCACACAAGACAGCAAAGGTCAGCGGACAGGAGTGTAGGGAACACGAGCTAAGCACGTTACAGATGTCTTCATTGTCTTTGCAGTTGACAAGCCAAGATAAGACCCCCGCTGTGATCCAGAGAGCCATGATGAAGCACAATCTGGACTCGGACCCAGCTGAGGAATACGAGCTGGTACAGGTCATCTCGGAGGACAAAGGTGGGCACGTTCTCCTCTGTGTGCCAGGTGCCAGCAGTCACATGGTTTGCTCTTTGTTGCTCACAGCAGAAAGGGCATGTAATGTTTTTCTTTTTATTGGAATCTGGTGGCTGGCATGCGAGCGTGTGTGTGTGTGTGTGTGTGTGTGTGTGTGTGTGTGTGTGTCCCCTCCCCTGACAGGGTGTGGTTACAGGCACAGTTTTTTATGTGGTGCAGGATCCAAACTCAGATTCTCATATTAACACAGCAAGTGTTCTCACCCACAGGACCCTCTCTCCTGCCCCCTGTGAGTCAGGAGTGGGTGATCCCCATGAGAAGTGTGTTTTCACGAGCAGTTTCTGTGTGTCAGGAGTGGGAAGCAGATGGAACCTGTTGGGTCTGGGCAGATAGACACACACATCCTTTACTTGACACTGATTCTCTGTCCTGTGTGACCTGAGGCACTCACGTCAGAAT